>NC_134687.1:665266321-665566321 GCF_050947455.1 Rhinoderma darwinii
TCTCTCCTCTTATATCTCCCCCTGTAATGTCCTCTGATATCACATAATAACAGTCTGGATATGCTGGGAGTTGTAGTCCTCTCCTCTTATATCTCCTCCTGTAATGTCCTCTGATATCCCATAATAACAGTCTGGACATGCTGGGAGTTGTAGTTCTCTCCTCTTATATCTCCTCATTTAATGTCCTCTGATATCACATAATAACAGTCTGGACATGCTGGGAGTTGTAGTTCTCTCCTCTTATATCTGCTCCCTGTAATGTCCTCTGATATCACATAATAACAGTCTGGATATGCTGGGAGTTGTAGTTCTCTTTTCTTATATCTCCCTGTAATGTCCTCTGATATCACATAATAACAGTCTGGACATGCTGGGAGTTGTAGTTATCTCCTCTTATACCTCCTCCCTGTAATGTCCTCTGATATCACATAATAACAGTCTGGACATGCTGGGAGTTGTAGTTCTCTCCTATATCTCCTCATTTAATGTCCTCTGATATCACATAATAACAGTCTGGACATGCTGGGAGTTGTAGTTCTCTCCTCTTATATCTGCTCCCTGTAATGTCCTCTGATATCACATAATAACAGTCTGGACATGCTGGGAGTTGTAGTTCTCTCCTCTTATATCTGCTCCCTGTAATGTCCTCTGATATCACATAATAACAGTCTGGACATGCAGGGAGTTGTAGTTCTCTTTTCTTATATCTCCTCCTGTAATGTCCTCTGATATCACATAATAACAGCCTGGACATGCTGGGAGTTGTAGTTCTCTCCTCTTATATCTCCTCCTGTAATGTCCTCTGATATCACATAATAACAGTGTGGACATGCTGGGAGTTGTAGTCCTCTCCTCTTATACCCCCTCCTGTAATGTCCTCTGATATCTCATAATAACAGCCTGGTCATGCTGGGAGTTGTAGTTCTCTCCTCTTATACCCCCTCCTGTAATGTCCTCTGATATCCCATAATAACAGTGTGGACATGCTGGGAGTTGTAGTTCTCCTCCTCTTATACCTCCTCCTGTAATGTCCTCTGATATCCCATAATAACAGTCTGGATATGCTGGGAGTTGTAGTTCTCTCCTCTGATACCTCCTCCTGTAATGTCCTCTTATATATCATAATAACAGCCGGGACATGCTGGGAGTTGTAGTCCTCTCCTCTTATACCCCCTCCTGTAATGTCCTCTGATATCTCATAATAACAGCCTGGTCATGCTGGGAGTTGTAGTTCTCTCCTCTTATACCCCCTCCTGTAATGTCCTCTGATATCACATAATAACAGCCTGGACATGCTGGGAGTTGTAGTTCTCTCCTCTTATATCTCCTCCTGTAATGTCCTCTGATATCTCATAATAACATTCTGGACATGCTGGGAGTTGTAGTTCTCTCCTCTTATATTTGCTCCTGTAATGTCCTCTGATATCCCATAATAACAGTCTGGACATGCTGGGAGTTGTAGTCCTCTCCTCTTATATCTGCTCCCTGTAATGTCCTCTGATATCACATAATAACAGTCTGGATATGCTGGGAGTTGTAGTTCTCTTTTCTTATATCTCCCTGTAATGTCCTCTGATATCACATAATAACAGTCTGGACATGCTGGGAGTTGTAGTTATCTCCTCTTATACCTCCTCCCTGTAATGTCCTCTGATATCACATAATAACAGTCTGGACATGCTGGGAGTTGTAGTTCTCTCCTATATCTCCTCATTAATGTCCTCTGATATCACATAATAACAGTCTGGACATGCTGGGAGTGTAGTTCTCTCCTCTTATATCTGCTCCCTGTAATGTCCTCTGATATCACATAATAACAGTCTGGACATGCTGGGAGTTGTAGTTCTCTCCTCTTATATCTGCTCCCTGTAATGTCCTCTGATATCACATAATAACAGTCTGGACATGCTGGGAGTTGTAGTTCTCTTTTCTTATATCTCCTCCTGTAATGTCCTCTGATATCACATAATAACAGCCTGGACATGCTGGGAGTTGTAGTTCTCTCCTCTTATATCTCCTCCTGTAATGTCCTCTGATATCACATAATAACAGTGTGGACATGCTGGGAGTTGTTGTTCTCTCCTCTTATACCTCCTCCCTGTAATGTCCTCTAATATCTCATAATAACAATCTGGACATGTTGGGAGTTGTAGTTCTCTCCTCATACCTCCTCCTGTAATGTCCTCTGATATCCCATAATAACAGTGTGGACATGCTGGGAGTTGTAGTTCTCTCCTCTTATACCTCCTCCTGTAATGTCCTCTGATATCCCATAATAACAGTCTGGATATGCTGGGAGTTGTAGTTCTCTCCTCTGATACCTCCTCCTGTAATGTCCTCTTATATATCATAATAACAGCCGGGACATGCTGGGAGTTGTAGTCCTCTCCTCTTATACCCCCTCCTGTAATGTCCTCTGATATCTCATAATAACAGCCTGGTCATGCTGGGAGTTGTAGTTCTCTCCTCTTATACCCCCTCCTGTAATGTCCTCTGATATCCCATAATAACAGTGTGGACATGCTGGGAGTTGTAGTTCTCTCCTCTTATACCTCCTCCTGTAATGTCCTCTGATATCCCATAATAACAGTCTGGATATGCTGGGAGTTGTAGTTCTCTCCTCTGATACCTCCTCCTGTAATGTCCTCTTATATATCATAATAACAGCCGGGACATGCTGGGAGTTGTAGTCCTCTCCTCTTATACCCCCTCCTGTAATGTCCTCTGATATCTCATAATAACAGCCTGGTCATGCTGGGAGTTGTAGTTCTCTCCTCTTATACCCCCTCCTGTAATGTCCTCTGATATCACATAATAACAGCCTGGACATGCTGGGAGTTGTAGTTCTCTCCTCTTATATCTCCTCCTGTAATGTCCTCTGATATCTCATAATAACATTCTGGACATGCTGGGAGTTGTAGTTCTCTCCTCCTATATTTGCTCCTGTAATGTCGTCTGATATCACATAATAACAACCTGGACATGCTGGGAGTTGTAGTTCTCTCCTCATTTCTCCTTCTGTAATGTCCTCTGATATCACATAATAACAGTCTGGACATGCTAGGAGTTGTAGTTCTCTCCTCTTATACCTCCTCCTGTAATGTCCACTGATATCACATAATAACAGCCTGGACATGCTGGGAGTTGTAGTTCTCTCCTCTTATACCTCCTCCCTGTAATGTCCTCTGATATCCCATAATAACAGTCTGGACATGCTGGGAGTTGTAGTTCTCTCCTCTTATATCTCCTCCTGTAATGTCCTCTGATATCACATAATAACAGCCTGGACATGCTGGGAGTTGTAGTTCTCTCCTCTTAAATCTCCTCATTTAATGTCCTCTGATACCACATAATAACAGCCTGGACATGCTGGGAGTTGTAGTCCTCTCCTCTCATATCTCCTCCCTGTAATGTCCTCTGATATCACATAATAACAGTCTGGACATGCTGGGAGTTGTAGTTCTCTCCTCTTATACCTCCTCCCTGTAATGTCCTCTGATATCACATAATAACAGTCTGGACATGTTGGGTGTTGTAGTTCTCTCCTCTTATATCTCCCCCTGTAATGTCCTCTGATATCACATAATAACAGTCTGGATATGCTGGGAGTTGTAGTCCTCTCCTCTTATATCTCCTCCTGTAATGTCCCCTGATATCCCATAATAACAGTCTGGACATGCTGGGAGTTGTAGTTCTCTCCTCTTATATCTGCTCCCTGTAATGTCCTCTGATATCACATAATAACAGTCTGGATATGCTGGGAGTTGTAGTTCTCTTTTCTTATATCTCCCTGTAATGTCCTCTGATATCACATAATACAGTCTGGACATGCTGGGAGTTGTAGTTATCTCCTCTTATACCTCCTCCCTGTAATGTCCTCTGATATCACATAATAACAGTCTGGACATGCTGGGAGTTGTAGTTCTCTCCTCTATATCTCCTCATTTAATGTCCTCTGATATCACATAATAACAGTCTGGACATGCTGGGAGTTGTAGTTCTCTCCTCTTATATCTGCTCCCTGTAATGTCCTCTGATATCACATAATAACAGTCTGGACATGCAGGGAGTTGTAGTTCTCTTTTCTTATATCTCCTCCTGTAATGTCCTCTGATATCACATAATAACAGCCTGGACATGCTGGGAGTTGTAGTTCTCTCCTCTTATATCTCCTCCTGTAATGTCCTCTGATATCACATAATACCAGTGTGGACATGCTGGGAGTTGTTGTTCTCTCCTCTTATACCTCCTCCCTGTAATGTCCTCTAATATCTCATAATAACAATCTGGACATGTTGGGAGTTGTAGTTCTCTCCTCATACCTCCTCCTATAATGTCCTCTGATATCCCATAATAACAGTGTGGACATGCTGGGAGTTGTAGTTCTCTCATCTTATACCTCCTCCTGTAATGTCCCTGATATCCCATAATAACAGTCTGGATATGCTGGGAGTTGTAGTTCTCTCCTCTGATACCTCCTCCTGTAATGTCCTCTTATATATCATAATAACAGCCGGGACATGCTGGGAGTTGTAGTCCTCTCCTCTTATACCCCCTCCTGTAATGTCCTCTGCTATCTCATAATAACAGCCTGGTCATGCTGGGAGTTGTAGTTCTCTCCTCTTATACCCCCTCCTGTAATGTCCTCTGATATCCCATAATAACAGTGTGGACATGCTGGGAGTTGTAGTTCTCTCCTCTTATACCTCCTCCTGTAATGTCCTCTGATATCCCAAAATAACAGTCTGGATATGCTGGGAGTTGTAGTTCTCTCCTCTGATACCTCCTCCTGTAATGTCCTCTTTATATCATAATAACAGCCGGGACATGCTGGGAGTTGTAGTCCTCTCCTCTTATACCCCCTCCTGTAATGTCTCTGATATCTCATAATAACAGCCTTGTCATGCTGGGAGTTGTAGTTCTCTCCTCTTATATCTCCTCCTGTAATGTCCTCTGATATCTCATAATAACATTCTGGACATGCTGGGAGTTGTAGTTCTCTCCTCTTATATTTGCTCCTGTAATGTCGTCTGATATCACATAATAACAACCTGGACATGCTGGGAGTTGTAGTTCTCTCCTAATTTCTCCTTCTGTAATGTCCTCTGATATCACATAATAACAGTCTGGACATGCTAGGAGTTGTAGTTCTCTCCTCTTATACCTCCTCCTGTAATGTCCACTGATATCACATAATAACAGCCTGGACATGCTGGGAGTTGTAGTTCTCTCCTCTTATACCTCCTCCCTGTAATGTCCTCTGATATCCCATAATAACAGTCTGGACATGCTGGGAGTTGTAGTTCTCTCCTCTTATATCTCCTCCTGTAATGTCCTCTGATATCACATAATAACAGCCTGGACATGCTGGGAGTTGTAGTTCTCTCCTCTTAAATCTCCTCATTTAATGTCCTCTGATATCACATAATAACAGCCTGGACATGCTGGGAGTTGTAGTCCTCTCCTCTCATATCTCCTCCCTGTAATGTCCTCTGATATCACATAATAACAGTCTGGACATGCTGGGAGTTGTAGTTCTCTCCTCTTATACCTCCTCCCTGTAATGTCCTCTGATATCACATAATAACAGTCTGGACATGTTGGGTGTTGTAGTTCTCTCCTCTTATATCTCCCCCTGTAATGTCTCTGATATCACATAATAACAGTCTGGATATGCTGGGAGTTGTAGTCCTCTCCTCTTATATCTCCTCCTGTAATGTCCTCTGATATCCCATAATAACAGTCTGGACATGCTGGGAGTTGTAGTTCTCTCCTCTTATATCTGGTCATTTAATGTCCTCTGATATCACATAATAACAGTCTGGACATGCTGGGAGTTGTAGTTCTCTCCTCTTATATCTGCTCCCTGTAATGTCCTCTGATATCACATAATAACAGTCTGGATATGCTGGGAGTTGTAGTTCTCTTTTCTTATATCTCCCTGTAATGTCCTCTGATATCACATAATAACAGTCTGGACATGCTGGGAGTTGTAGTTATCTCCTCTTCTACCTCCTCCCTGTAATGTCCTCTGATATCACATAATAACAGTCTGGACATGCTGGGAGTTGTAGTTCTCTCCTCTTATATCTCCTCATTTAATGTCCTCTGATATCACATAATAACAGTCTGGACATGCTGGGAGTTGTAGTTCTCTCCTCTTATATCTCCTCCTGTAATGTCCTCTGATATCACATAATAACAGCCTGGACATGCTGGGAGTTGTAGTTCTCTCCTCTTATATCTCCTCATTTAATGTCATCTGATATCACATAATAACAGCCTGGACATGCGGGGAGTTGTAGTCCTCTCCTCTCATATCTCCTCCCTGTAATGTCCTCTGATATCACATAATAACAGTCTGGACATGCTGGGAGTTGTAGTTCTCTCCTCTTATACCTCCTCCCTGTAATGTCCTCTGATATCACATAATAACAGTCTGGACATGTTGGGTGTTGTAGTTCTCTCCTCTTATATCTCCCCCTGTAATGTCCTCTGATATCACATAATAACAGTCTGGATATGCTGGGAGTTGTAGTCCTCTCCTCTTATATCTCGTCCTGTAATGTCCTCTGATATCACATAATAACAGTCTGGACATGCTGGGAGTTGTAGTTCTCTCCTCCTATATCTCCTCATTTAATGTCCTCTGATATCACATAATAACAGTCTGGATATGCTGGGAGTTGTAGTTATCTCCTCTTATACCTCCTCCCTGTAATGTCCTCTGATATCACATAATAACAGCCTGGACATGCTGGGAGTTGTAGTTCTCTCCTCTTATATCTGCTCCCTGTAATGTCCTCTGATATCACATAATAACAGTCTGGATATGCTGGAGTTGTAGTACTCTTTTCTTATATCTCCTCCTGTAATGTCCTCTGATATCACATAATAACAGCCTGGACATGCTGGGAGTTGTAGTTCTCTCCTCTTATATCTCCTATCTGTAATGTCCTCTGATATCACATAATAACAGTGTGGACATGCTGGGAGTTGTTCTCTCCTCTTATACCTCCTCCCTGTAATGTCCTCTGATATCTCATAATAACAATCTGGACATGCTGGGAGTTGTAGTTCTCTCCTCTTACCTCCTCCTGTAATGTCCTCTGATATACCATAATAACAGTGTGGACATGCTGGGAGTTGTAGTTCTTTCCTCTTATACCTCCTCCTGTAATGTCCTCTGATATCCATAATAACAGTCTGGATATGCTGGGAGTTGTAGTTCTCTCGTCTGATACCTCCTCCTGTAATGTCTCTTAT
Organism: Rhinoderma darwinii; assembly: GCF_050947455.1. Taxonomy (NCBI): domain Eukaryota; kingdom Metazoa; phylum Chordata; class Amphibia; order Anura; family Rhinodermatidae; genus Rhinoderma; species Rhinoderma darwinii. The sequence continues at coordinate 665,273,588 of NC_134687.1, forward strand.
ATATAATAATAACAGCCGGGACATGCTGGGAGTTGTAGTCCTCTCCTCTTATACCCCCTCCTGTAATGTCCTCTGATATCTCATAATAACAGCCTGGTCTTGCTGGGAGTTGTAGTCCTCTCCTCTTATATCTCCTCATTTAATGTCCTCTGATATCACATAATAACAGTCTGGCCATGCTGGGAGTTGTAGTCCTCTCCTCTTATACCTCCTCCCTGTAATGTCCTCTGATATCACATAATAACAGCCTGGGACATGCTGGGAGTTGTAGTCCTCTCCTCTCATATCTCCTCCCTGTAATGTCCTCTGATATCACATAATAACAGTCTGGACATGCTGGGAGTTGTAGTTCTCTCCTCTTATACCTCCTCCCTGTAATGTCCTCTGATATCACATAATAACAGTCTGGACATGCTGGGTGTTGTAGTTCTCTCCTCTTATATCTCCCCCTGTAATGTCCTCTGATATCACATAATAACAGTCTGGATATGCTGGGAGTTGTAGTCCTCTCCTCTTATATCTCCTCCTGTAATGTCCTCTGATATCCCATAATAACAGTCTGGACATGCTGGGAGTTGTAGTTCTCCCCTCTTATATCTCCTCATTTAATGTCCTCTGATATCACATAATAACAGTCTGGACATGCTGGGAGTTGTAGTTCTCTCCTCTTATATCTCCTCCTGTAATGTCCTCTGATATCACATAATAACAGCCTGGACATGCTGGGAGTTGTAGTCCTCTCCTCTCATATCTCCTTCCTGTAATGTCCTCTGATATCACATAATAACAGTCTGGACATGCTGGGAGTTGTAGTTCTCTCCTCTTATACCTCCTCCCTGTAATGTCCTCTGATATCACATAATAACAGTCTGGACATGCTGGGAGTTGTAGTTCTCTCCTTTTATACCTCCTCCCTGTAATGTCCTCTGATATCACATAATAACAGTCTGGACATGCTGGGAGTTGTAGTTATCTCCTCTTATACCTCCTCCCTGTAATGTCCTCTGATATCACATAATAACAGTCTTGACATGCTGGGAGTTGTAGTTCTCTCCTCTTATATCTCCTCATTTAATGTCCTCTGATATCACATAATAACAGTCTGGACATGCTGGGAGTTGTAGTTCTCTCCTCTTATATCTCCTCCTGTAATGTCCTCTGATATCACATAATAACAGCCTGGACATGCTGGGAGTTGTAGTTCTCTCCTCTTATATCTCCTCATTTAATGTCCTCTGATATCACATAATAACAGCCTGGACATGCTGGGAGTTGTAGTCCTCTCCTCTCATATCTCCTCCCTGTAATGTCCTCTGATATCACATAATAACAGTCTGGACATGCTGGGAGTTGTAGTTCTCTCCTCTTATACCTCCTCCCTGTAATGTCCTCTGATATCACATAATAACAGTCTGGACATGTTGGGTGTTGTAGTTCTCTCCTCTTATATCTCCCCCTGTAATGTCCTCTGATATCACATAATAACAGTCTGGATATGCTGGGAGTTGTAGTCCTCTCTCTTATATCTCCTCCTGTAATGTCCTCTGATATCCCATAATAACAGTCTGGACATGCTGGGAGTTGTAGTTCTCTCCTCTTATATCTCCTCATTTAATGTCCTCTGATATCACATAATAACAGTCTGGACATGCTGGGAGTTGTAGTTCTCTCCTCTTATATCTGCTCCTGTAATGTCCTCTGATATCACATAATAACAGTCTGGATATGCTGGGAGTTGTAGTTCTCTTTTCTTATATCTCCTGTAATGTCCTCTGATATCACATAATAACAGTCTGGACATGCTGGGAGTTGTAGTTATCTCCTCTTATACCTCCTCCCTGTAATGTCCTCTGATATCACATAATAACAGTCTGGACATGCTGGGAGTTGTAGTTCTCTCCTATATCTCCTCATTTAATGTCCTCTGATATCACATAATAACAGTCTGGACATGCTGGGAGTTGTAGTCTCTCCTCTTATATCTGCTCCCTGTAATGTCCTCTGATATCACATAATAACAGTCTGGACATGCTGGGAGTTGTAGTTCTCTCCTCTTATATCTGCTCCCTGTAATGTCCTCTGATATCACATAATAACAGTCTGGACATGCAGGAGTTGTAGTTCTCTTTTCTTATATCTCCTCCTGTAATGTCCTCTGATATCACATAATAACAGCCTGGACATGCTGGGAGTTGTAGTTCTCTCCTCTTATATCTCCTCCTGTAATGTCCTCTGATATCACATAATAACAGTGTGGACATGCTGGGAGTTGTTGTTCTCTCCTCTTATACCTCCTCCCTGTAATGTCCTCTAATATCTCATAATAACAATCTGGACATGTTGGGAGTTGTAGTTCTCTCCTCATACCTCCTCCTGTAATGTCCTCTGATATCCCATAATAACAGTGTGGACATGCTGGGAGTTGTAGTTCTCTCCTCTTATACCTCCTCCTGTAATGTCCTCTGATATCCCATAATAACAGTCTGGATATGCTGGGAGTTGTAGTTCTCTCCTCTGATACCTCCTCCTGTAATGTCCTCTTATATATCATAATAACAGCCGGGACATGCTGGGAGTTGTAGTCCTCTCCTCTTATACCCCCTCCTGTAATGTCCTCTGATATCTCATAATAACAGCCTGGTCATGCTGGGAGTTGTAGTTCTCTCCTCTTATACCCCCTCCTGTAATGTCCTCTGATATCCCATAATAACAGTGTGGACATGCTGGGAGTTGTAGTTCTCTCCTCTTATACCTCCTCCTGTAATGTCCTCTGATATCCCATAATAACAGTCTGGATATGCTGGGAGTTGTAGTTCTCTCCTCTGATACCTCCTCCTGTAATGTCCTCTTATATATCATAATAACAGCCGGGACATGCTGGGAGTTGTAGTCCTCTCCTCTTATACCCCCTCCTGTAATGTCCTCTGATATCTCATAATAACAGCCTGGTCATGCTGGGAGTTGTAGTTCTCTCCTCTTATACCCCCTCCTGTAATGTCCTCTGATATCACATAATAACAGCCTGGACATGCTGGGAGTTGTAGTTCTCTCCTCTTATATCTCCTCCTGTAATGTCCTCTGATATCTCATAATAACATTCTGGACATGCTGGGAGTTGTAGTTCTCTCCTCTTATATTTGCTCCTGTAATGTCGTCTGATATCACATAATAACAACCTGGACATGCTGGGAGTTGTAGTTCTCTCCTAATTTCTCCTTCTGTAATGTCCTCTGATATCACATAATAACAGTCTGGACATGCTAGGAGTTGTAGTTCTCTCCTCTTATACCTCCTCCTGTAATGTCCACTGATATCACATAATAACAGCCTGGACATGCTGGGAGTTGTAGTTCTCTCCTCTTATACCTCCTCCTGTAATGTCCTCTGATATCACATAATAACAGCCTGGACATGCTGGGAGTTGTAGTTCTCTCCTCTTAAATCTCCTCATTTAATGTCCTCTGATATCACATAATAACAGCCTGGACATGCTGGGAGTTGTAGTCCTCTCCTCTCATATCTCCTCCCTGTAATGTCCTCTGATATCACATAATAACAGTCTGGACATGCTGGGAGTTGTAGTTCTCTCCTCTTATACCTCCTCCCTGTAATGTCCTCTGATATCACATAATAACAGTCTGGACATGTTGGGTGTTGTAGTTCTCTCCTCTTATATCTCCCCCTGTAATGTCCTCTGATATCACATAATAACAGTCTGGATATGCTGGGAGTTGTAGTCCTCTCCTCTTATATCTCCTCCTGTAATGTCCCCTGATATCCCATAATAACAGTCTGGACATGCTGGGAGTTGTAGTTCTCTCCTCTTATATCTCCTCATTTAATGTCCTCTGATATCACATAATAACAGTCTGGACATGCTGGGAGTTGTAGTTCTCTCCTCTTATATCTGCTCCCTGTAATGTCCTCTGATATCACATAATAACAGTCTGGATATGCTGGGAGTTGTAGTTCTCTCCTCCTATATCTCCTCATTTAATGTCCTCTGATATCACATAATAACAGTCTGGACATGCTGGGAGTTGTAGTTCTCTCCTCTTATATCTGCTCCCTGTAATGTCCTCTGATATCACATAATAACAGTCTGGACATGCAGGGAGTTGTAGTTCTCTTTTCTTATATCTCCTCCTGTAATGTCCTCTGATATCACATAATAACAGCCTGGACATGCTGGGAGTTGTAGTTCTCTCCTCTTATATCTCCTCCTGTAATGTCCTCTGATATCACATAATAACAGTCTGGACATGCTGGGAGTTGTAGTTCTCTCCTCTTATACCTCCTCCCTGTAATGTCCTCTAATATCTCATAATAACAATCTGGACATGTTGGGAGTTGTAGTTCTCTCCTCATACCTCCTCCTGTAATGTCCTCTGATATCCCATAATAACAGTGTGGACATGCTGGGAGTTGTAGTTCTCTCATCTTATACCTCCTCCTGTAATGTCCTCTGATATCCCATAATAACAGTCTGGATATGCTGGGAGTTGTAGTTCTCTCCTCTGATACCTCCTCCTGTAATGTCCTCTTATATATCATAATAACAGCCGGGACATGCTGGGAGTTGTAGTCCTCTCCTCTTATACCCCCTCCTGTAATGTCCTCTGCTATCTCATAATAACAGCCTGGTCATGCTGGGAGTTGTAGTTCTCTCCTCTTATACCCCCTCCTGTAATGTCCTCTGATATCCCATAATAACAGTGTGGACATGCTGGGAGTTGTAGTTCTCTCCTCTTATACCTCCTCCTGTAATGTCCTCTGATATCCCATAATAACAGTCTGGATATGCTGGGAGTTGTAGTTCTCTCCTCTGATACCTCCTCCTGTAATGTCCTCTTATATATCATAATAACAGCCGGGACATGCTGGGAGTTGTAGTTCTCTCCTCTTATACCCCCTCCTGTAATGTCCTCTGATATCTCATAATAACAGCCTTGTCATGCTGGGAGTTGTAGTTCTCTCCTCTTATATCTCCTCCTGTAATGTCCTCTGATATCTCATAATAACATTCTGGACATGCTGGGAGTTGTAGTTCTCTCCTCTTATATTTGCTCCTGTAATGTCGTCTGATATCACATAATAACAACCTGGACATGCTGGGAGTTGTAGTTCTCTCCTCATTTCTCCTTCTGTAATGTCCTCTGATATCACATAATAACAGTCTGGACATGCTAGGAGTTGTAGTTCTCTCCTCTTATACCTCCTCCTGTAATGTCCACTGATATCACATAATAACAGCCTGGACATGCTGGGAGTTGTAGTTCTCTCCTCTTATACCTCCTCCCTGTAATGTCCTCTGATATCCCATAATAACAGTCTGGACATGCTGGGAGTTGTAGTTCTCTCCTCTTATATCTCCTCCTGTAATGTCCTCTGATATCACATAATAACAGCCTGGACATGCTGGGAGTTGTAGTTCTCTCCTCTGAAATCTCCTCATTTAATGTCCTCTGATATCACATAATAACAGCCTGGACATGCTGGGAGTTGTAGTCCTCTCCTCTCATATCTCCTCCCTGTAATGTCCTCTGATATCACATAATAACAGTCTGGACATGCTGGGAGTTGTAGTTCTCTCCTCTTATACCTCCTTCCTGTAATGTCCTCTGATATCACATAATAACAGTCTGGACATGTTGGGTGTTGTAGTTCTCTCCTCTTATATCTCCCCCTGTAATGTCCTCTGATATCACATAATAACAGTCTGGATATGCTGGGAGTTGTAGTCCTCTCCTCTTATATCTCCTCCTGTAATGTCCTCTGATATCCCATAATAACAGTCTGGACATGCTGGGAGTTGTAGTTCTCTCCTCTTATATCTGGTCATTTAATGTCCTCTGATATCACATAATAACAGCCTGGACATGCTGGGAGTTGTAGTTCTCTCCTCTTATATCTCCTCATTTAATGTCATCTGATATCACATAATAACAGCCTGGACATGCTGGGAGTTGTAGTCCTCTCCTCTCATATCTCCTCCCTGTAATGTCCTCTGATATCACATAATAACAGTCTGGACATGCTGGGAGTTGTAGTTCTCTCCTCTTATACCTCCTCCCTGTAATGTCCTCTGATATCACATAATAACAGTCTGGACATGTTGGGTGTTGTAGTTCTCTCCTCTTATATCTCCCCCTGTAATGTCCTCTGATATCACATAATAACAGTCTGGATATGCTGGGAGTTGTAGTCCTCTCCTCTTATATCTCCTCCTGTAATGTCCTCTGATATCACATAATAACAGTCTGGACATGCTGGGAGTTGTAGTTCTCTCCTCCTATATCTCCTCATTTAATGTCCTCTGATATCACATAATAACAGTCTGGATATGCTGGGAGTTGTAGTTATCTCCTCTTATACCTCCTCCCTGTAATGTCCTCTGATATCACATAATAACAGCCTGGACATGCTGGGAGTTGTAGTTCTCTCCTCTTATATCTGCTCCCTGTAATGTCCTCTGATATCACATAATAACAGTCTGGATATGCTGGGAGTTGTAGTACTCTTTTCTTATATCTTCTCCTGTAATGTCCTCTGATATCACATAATAACAGCCTGGACATGCTGGGAGTTGTAGTTCTCTCCTCTTATATCTCCTCCTGTAATGTCCTCTGATATCACATAATAACAGTGTGGACATGCTGGGAGTTGTTCTCTCCTCTTATACCTCCTCCCTGTAATGTCCTCTGATATCTCATAATAACAATCTGGACATGCTGGGAGTTGTAGTTCTCTCCTCTTACCTCCTCCTGTAATGTCCTCTGATATACCATAATAACAGTGTGGACATGCTGGGAGTTGTAGTTCTTTCCTCTTATACCTCCTCCTGTAATGTCCTCTGATATCCCATAATAACAGTCTGGATATGCTGGGAGTTGTAGTTCTCTCGTCTGATACCTCCTCCTTTAATGTCCTCTTATATATAATAATAACAGCCGGGACATGCTGGGAGTTGTAGTCCTCTCCTCTTATACCCCCTCCTGTAATGTCCTCTGATATCTCATAATAACAGCCTGGTCTTGCTGGGAGTTGTAGTCCTCTCCTCTTATATCTCCTCATTTAATGTCCTCTGATATCACATAATAACAGTCTGGCCATGCTGGGAGTTGTAGTCCTCTCCTCTTATACCTCCTCCCTGTAATGTCCTCTGATATCACATAATAACAGCCTGGACATGCTGGGAGTTGTAGTCCTCTCCTCTCATATCTCCTCCCTGTAATGTCCTCTGATATCACATAATAACAGTCTGGACATGCTGGGAGTTGTAGTTCTCTCCTCTTATACCTCCTCCCTGTAATGTCCTCTGATATCACATAATAACAGTCTGGACATGCTGGGTGTTGTAGTTCTCTCCTCTTATATCTCCCCCTGTAATGTCCTCTGATATCACATAATAACAGTCTGGATATGCTGGGAGTTGTAGTCCTCTCCTCTTATATCTCCTCCTGTAATGTCCTCTGATATCCCATAATAACAGTCTGGACATGCTGGGAGTTGTAGTTCTCTCCTCTTATATCTCCTCATTTAATGTCCTCTGATATCACATAATAACAGTCTGGACATGCTGGGAGTTGTAGTTCTCTCCTCTTATATCTCCTCCTGTAATGTCCTCTGATATCACAAAATAACAGCCTGGACATGCTGGGAGTTGTAGTCCTCTCCTCTCATATCTCCTTCCTGTAATGTCCTCTGATATCACATAATAACAGTCTGGACATGCTGGGAGTTGTAGTTCTCTCCTCTTATACCTCCTCCCTGTAATGTCCTCTGATATCACATAATAACAGTCTGGACATGCTGGGAGTTGTAGTTCTCTCCTTTTATACCTCCTCCCTGTAATGTCCTCTGATATCACATAATAACAGTCTGGACATGTTGGGTGTTGTAGTTCTCTCCTCTTATATCTCCCCCTGTAATGTCCTCTGATATCACATAATAACAGTCTGGATATGCTGGGAGTTGTAGTCCTCTCCTCTTATATCTCCTCCTGTAATGTCCTCTGATATCCCATAATAACAGTCTGGACATGCTGGGAGTTGTAGTTCTCTCCTCTTATATCTCCTCATTTAATGTCCTCTGATATCACATAATAACAGTCTGGATATGCTGGGAGTTGTAGTTCTCTCCTCTGATACCTCCTCCTGTAATGTCCTCTTATATATAATAATAACAGCCGGGACATGCTGGGAGTTGTAGTCCTTTCCTCTTATACCCCCTCCTGTAATGTCCTCTGATATCTCATAATAACAGCCTGGTCATGCTGGGAGTTGAAGTTCTCTCCTCTTATACCCCCTCCTGTAATGTCCTCTGATATCACATAATAACAGCCTGGACATGCTGGGAGTTGTAGTTCTCTCCTCTTATATCTCCTCCTGTAATGTCCTCTGATATCACATAATAACAGTCTGGACATGCTGGGAGTTGTAGTTCTCTCCTCTTATACCCCCTCCTGTAATGTCCTCTGATATCCCATAATAACAGTCTGGACATGCTGGGAGTTGTAGTTCTCTCCTCTTATACCTCCTCCCTGTAATGTCCTCTGATATCTCATAATAACATTCTGGACATGCTGGGAGTTGTAGTTCTCTCCTCTTATATTTGCTCCTGTAATGTCCTCTGATATCACATAATAACAACCTGGACATGCTGGGAGTTGTAGTTCTCTCCTCATTTCTCCTTCTGTAATGTCCTCTGATATCACATAATAACAGTCTGGACATGCTAGGAGTTGTAGTTCTCTCCTCTTATACCTCCTCCTGTAATGTCCTCTGATATCACATAATAACAGCCTGGACATGCTGGGAGTTGTAGTCCTCTCCTCTTATATCTCCTCCTGTAATGTCCTCTGATATCACATAATGACAGTCTGGATATGCTAGGAGTTGTAGTTCTCTCCTCTTATATCTCCCCCTGTAATGTCCTCTGATATCACATAATGACAGTCTGGATATGCTGGGAGTTGTAGTCCTCTCCTCTTATATCTCCTCCTGTAATGTCCTCTGATATCCCATAATAACCGTCTGGACATGCTGGGAGTTGTAGTTCTCTCCTCTTATATCTCCTCATTTAATGTCCTCTGATATCACATAATAACAGTCTGGACATGCTGGGAGTTGTAGTTCTCTCCTCTTATATCTGCTCCCTGTAATGTCCTCTGATATCACATAATAACAGTCTGGATATGCTGGGAGTTGTAGTTCTCTTTTCTTATATCTCCCTGTAATGTCCTCTGATATCACATAATAACAGTCTGGACATGCTGGGAGTTGTAGTTCTCTCCTCTTATACCTCCTCCCTGTAATGTCCTCTGATATCACATAATAACAGTCTGGACATGCTGGGAGTTGTAGTTCTCTCCTCTTATATCTCCTCATTTAATGTCCTCTGATATCACATAATAACAGTCTGGACATACTGGGAGTTGTAGTTCTCTCCTCTTATATCTGCTCCCTGTAATGTCCTCTGATATCACATAATAACAGTCTGGATATGCTGGCAGTTGTAGTTCTCTTTTCTTATATCTCCTCCTGTAATGTCCTCTGATATCACATAATAACAGCCTGGACATGCTGGGAGTTGTAGTTCTCTCCTCTTATACCTACTCCTGTAATGTCCTCTGATATCACATAATGACAGCCTGGACATCGTGGGAGTTGTAGTTCTCTCCTCTTATATCTCCTTCTGTAATGTCCTCTGATATCACATAATAACAGTGTGGACATGCTGGGAGTTGTTGTTCTCTCCTCTTATACCTCCTCCCTGTAATGTCCTCTGATATCTCATAATAACAATCTGGATATGATGGGAGTTGTAGTTCTCTCCTCTGATACCTCCTCCTGTGATGTCCTCTTATATATCATAATAACAGCCGGGACATGCTGGGAGTTGTAGTTCTCTCCTCATACCTCCTCCTGTAATGTCCTCTGATATCCCATAATAACAGTGTGGACATGCTGGGAGTTGTAGTTCTCTCCTCTTTTACCTCCTCCTGTAATGTCCTCTAATATCCCATAATAACGGCCTGGACATGCTGGGAGTTGTAGTTCTCTCCTCTTATACCTTCTCCCTGTAATGTCCTCTGATATCCCATAATAACAGTCTGGATATGCTGGGAGTTGTAGTTCTCTCCTCTGATACCTCCTCCTGTAATGTCCTCTTATATATCATAACAGCCGGGACATGCTGGGAGTTGTAGTCCTCTCCTCTTATATCTCCCCCTGTAATGTCCTCTGATATCACATAATGACAGTCTGGATATGCTGGGAGTTGTAGTTCTCTCCTCTTATATCTCCCCCTGTAATGTCCTCTGATATCACATAATGACAGTCTGGATATGCTGGGAGTTGTAGTCCTCTCCTCTTATATCTCCTCCTGTAATGTCCTCTGATATCCCATAATAACCGTCTGGACATGCTGGGAGTTGTAGTTCTCTCCTCTTATATCTCCTCATTTAATGTCCTCTGATATCACATAATAACAGTCTGGACATGCTGGGAGTTGTAGTTCTCTCCTCTTATATCTGCTCCCTGTAATGTCCTCTGATATCACATAATAACAGTCTGGATATGCTGGGAGTTGTAGTTCTCTTTTCTTATATCTCCCTGTAATGTCCTCTGATATCACATAATAACAGTCTGGACATGCTGGGAGTTGTAGTTCTCTCCTCTTATACCTCCTCCCTGTAATGTCCTCTGATATCACATAATAACAGTCTGGACATGCTGGGAGTTGTAGTTCTCTCCTCTTATATCTCCTCATTTAATGTCCTCTGATATCACATAATAACAGTCTGGACATACTGGGAGTTGTAGTTCTCTCCTCTTATATCTGCTCCCTGTAATGTCCTCTGATATCACATAATAACAGTCTGGATATGCTGGCAGTTGTAGTTCTCTTTTCTTATATCTCCTCCTGTAATGTCCTCTGATATCACATAATAACAGCCTGGACATGCTGGGAGTTGTAGTTCTCTCCTCTTATACCTACTCCTGTAATGTCCTCTGATATCACATAATGACAGCCTGGACATCGTGGGAGTTGTAGTTCTCTCCTCTTATATCTCCTTCTGTAATGTCCTCTGATATCACATAATAACAGTGTGGACATGCTGGGAGTTGTTGTTCTCTCCTCTTATACCTCCTCCCTGTAATGTCCTCTGATATCTCATAATAACAATCTGGATATGATGGGAGTTGTAGTTCTCTCCTCTGATACCTCCTCCTGTGATGTCCTCTTATATATCATAATAACAGCCGGGACATGCTGGGAGTTGTAGTTCTCTCCTCATACCTCCTCCTGTAATGTCCTCTGATATCCCATAATAACAGTGTGGACATGCTGGGAGTTGTAGTTCTCTCCTCTTTTACCTCCTCCTGTAATGTCCTCTGATATCCCATAATAACGGCCTGGACATGCTGGGAGTTGTAGTTCTCTCCTCTTATACCTTCTCCCTGTAATGTCCTCTGATATCCCATAATAACAGTCTGGATATGCTGGGAGTTGTAGTTCTCTCCTCTGATACCTCCTCCTGTAATGTCCTCTTATATATCATAATAACAGCCGGGACATGCTGGGAGTTGTAGTCCTCTCCTCTTATACCCCCTCCTGTAATGTCCTCTGATATCTCATAATAACAGCCTGGTCATGCTGGGAGTTGTAGTTCTCTCCTCTTATATCTCCCCCTGTAATGTCCTCTGATATCACATAATGACAGTCTGGATATGCTGGGAGTTGTAGTTCTCTCCTCTTATATCTCCCCCTGTAATGTCCTCTGATATCACATAATGACAGTCTGGATATGCTGGGAGTTGTAGTCCTCTCCTCTTATATCTCCTCCTGTAATGTCCTCTGATATCCCATAATAACCGTCTGGACATGCTGGGAGTTGTAGTTCTCTCCTCTTATATCTCCTCATTTAATGTCCTCTGATATCACATAATAACAGTCTGGACATGCTGGGAGTTGTAGTTCTCTCCTCTTATATCTGCTCCCTGTAATGTCCTCTGATATCACATAATAACAGTCTGGATATGCTGGGAGTTGTAGTTCTCTCCTCTTATATCTCCTCATTTAATGTCCTCTGATATCACATAATAACAGTCTGGACATGCTGGGAGTTGTAGTTCTCTCCTCTTATACCTACTCCTGTAATGTCCTCTGATATCACATAATGACAGCCTGGACATCGTGGGAGTTGTAGTTCTCTCCTCTTATATCTCCTCCTGTAATGTCCTCTGATATCACATAATAACAGTGTGGACATGCTGGGAGTTGTTGTTCTCTCCTCTTATACCTCCTCCCTGTAATGTCCTCTGATATCTAATAATAACAATCTGGATATGATGGGAGTTGTAGTTCTCTCCTCTGATACCTCCTCCTGTGATGTCCTCTTATATATCATAATAACAGCCGGGACATGCTGGGAGTTGTAGTTCTCTCCTCATACCTCCTCCTGTAATGTCCTCTGATATCCCATAATAACAGTGTGGACATGCTGGGAGTTGTAGTTCTCTCCTCTTTTACCTCCTCCTGTAATGTCCTCTGATATCCCATAATAACGGCCTGGACATGCTGGGAGTTGTAGTTCTCTCCTCTTATACCTTCTCCCTGTAATGTCCTCTGATATCCCATAATAACAGTCTGGATATGCTGGGAGTTGTAGTTCTCTCCTCTGATACCTCCTCCTGTAATGTCCTCTTATATATCATAATAACAGCCGGGACATGCTGGGAGTTGTAGTCCTCTCCTCTTATACCCCCTCCTGTAATGTCCTCTGATATCTCATAATAACAGCCTGGTCATGCTGGGAGTTGTAGTTCTCTCCTCTTATACCTCCTCCTGTAATGTCCTCTGATATCCCATAATAACGGCCTGGACATGCTGGGAGTTGTAGTTCTCTCCTCTTATACCTTCTCCCTGTAATGTCCTCTGATATCCCATAACAACAGTCTGGATATGCTGGGAGTTGTAGTTCTCTCCTCTGATACCTCCTCCTGTAATGTCCTCTTATATATCATAATAACAGCCGGGACATGCTGGGAGTTGTAGTTCTCTCCTCTTATACCCCCTCCTGTAATGTCCTCTGATATCACATAATAACAGCCTGGACATGCTGGGAGTTGTAGTTCTCTCCTCTTATATCTCCTCCTGTAATGTCCTCTGATATCTCATAATAACATTCTGGACATGCTGGGAGTTGTAGTTCTCTCCTCTTATATTTGCTCCTGTAATGTCCTCTGATATCACATAATAACAACCTGGACATGCTGGGAGTTGTAGTTCTCTCCTCATTTCTCCTTCTGTAATGTCCTCTGATATCACATAATAACAGCCTGGACATGATGGGAGTTGTAGTTCTCTCCTCTTATACCTCCTCCCTGTAATGTCCTCTGATATCCCATAATAACAGTCTGGACATGCTGGGAGTTGTAGTTCTCTCCTCTTATATCTCCTCCTGTAATGTCCTCTGATATCACATAATAACAGCCTGGACATGCTGGGAGTTGTAGTTCTCTCCTCTCATATCTCCTCCCTGTAATGTCCTCTGATATCACATAATAACAGTCTGGACATGCTGGGAGTTGTAGTTCTCTCCTTTTATACCTCCTCCCTGTAATGTCCTCTGATATCACATAATAACAACCTGGACATGCTGGGAGTTGTAGTTCTCTACTCATTTCTCCTCCTGTAATGTCCTCTGATATCACATAATAACAGCCTGGACATGCTGGGAGTTGTAGTTCTCTCCTCTTATACCTCCTCCCTGTAATGTCCTCTGATATCCCATAATAACAGTCTGGACATGCTGGGAGTTGTAGTTCTCTCCTCTTATATCTCCTCCTGTAATGTCCTCTGATATCACATAATAACAGCCTGGACATGCTGGGAGTTGTAGTTCTCTCCTCTTATATCTCCTCCCTGTAATGTCCTCTGATATCCCATAATAACAGTCTGGACATGCTGGGTGTTGTAGTTCTCTCCTCATACCTCCTCCTGTAATGTCCTCTGATATCCCATAATAACAGCCTGGACATGCTGGGAGTTGTAGTTCTCTCCTCTTATACCTCCTCCCCGTAATGTCCTCTTATATCACATAATAACAGTCTGGACATGCTGGGAGTTGTAGTTCTCTCCTCTTATATCTCCCCCTGTAATGTCCTCTGATATCACATAATAAAAGCCTGGACATGCTGGGAGTTGTAGTTCTCTCCTCTTATACCTCCTCCCTGTAATGTCCTCTGATATCACATAATAACAGTCTGGACATGCTGGGAGTTGTTGTTCTCTCCTCTTATACCTCCTCCCTGTAATGTCCTCTGATATCTCATAATAACAATCTGGACATGCTGGGAGTTGTAGTTCTCTCCTCATACCTCCTCCTGTAATGTCCTCTGATATCCCATAATAACAGTGTGGACATGCTGGGAGTTGTAGTTCTCTCCTCTTATACCTCCTCCTGTAATGTCCTCTGATATCCCATAATAATGGCCTGGACATGCTGTGAGTTGTAGTTCTCTCCTCTTATACCTCCTCCCTGTAATGTCCTCTGATATCCCATAATAACAGTCTGGATATGCTGGGAGTTGTAGTTCTCTCCTCTGATACCTCCTCCTGTAATGTCCTCTTATATATCATAATAACAGCCGGGACATGCTGGGAGTTGTAGTCCTCTCCTCTCATATCTCCTCCCTGTAATGTCCTCTGATATCACATAATAACAGTCTGGACATGCTGGGAGTTGTAGTTCTCTCCTCTTATACCTCCTCCCTGTAATGTCCTCTGATATCACATAATAACAGTCTGGACATGCTGGGAGTTGTAGTTCTCTCCTCTTATATCTCCCCCTGTAATGTCCTCTGATATCACATAATAAAAGCCTGGACATGCTGGGAGTTGTAGTTCTCTCCTCTTATACCTCCTCCCTGTAATGTCCTCTGATATCACATAATAACAGTCTGGACATGATGGGAGTTGTAGTTCTCTCCTCTTATATCTCCTCATTTAATGTCCTCTGATATCACATAATAACAGTCTGGATATGCTGGGAGTTGTAGTTCTCTTTTCTTATATCTCCTCCTGTAATATCCTCTGATATCACATAATAACAGCCTGGACATGCTGGGAGTTGTAGTTCTCTCCTCTTATACCTCCTCCTGTAATGTCCTCTGATATCACATAATAACAGCCTGGACATCGTGGGAGTTGTAGTTCTCTCCTCTTATATCTCCTCCTGTAATGTCCTCTGATATCACATAATAACAGTGTGGACATGCTGGGAGTTGTTGTTCTCTCCTCTTATACCTCCTCCCTGTAATGTCCTCTGATATCTCATAATAACAATCTGGACATGCTGGGAGTTGTAGTTCTCTCCTCATACCTCCTCCTGTAATGTCCTCTGATATCCCATTATAACAGTGTGGACATGCTGGGAGTTGTAGTTCTCTCCTCTTATACCTCCTCCTGTAATGTCCTCTGATATCCCATAATAACGGCCTGGACATGCTGTGAGTTGTAGTTCTCTCCTCTTATACCTTCTCCCTGTAATGTCCTCTGATATCCCATAATAACAGTCTGGACATGCTGGGAGTTGTAGTTCTCTCCTCTGATACCTCCTCCTGTAATGTCCTCTTATATATCATAATAACAGCCGGGACATGCTGGGAGTTGTAGTCCTCTCCTCTTATACCCACTCCTGTAATGTCCTCTGATATCTCATAATAACAGCCTGGTCATGCTGGGAGTTGTAGTTCTCTCCTCTTATACCCCCTCCTGTAATGTCCTCTGATATCACATAATAACAGCCTGGACATGCTGGGAGTTGTAGTTCTCTTCTCTTATATCTCCTCCTGTAATGTCCTCTGATATCTCATAATAACATTCTGGACATGCTGGGAGTTGTAGTTCTCTCCTCTTATATTTGCTCCTGTAATGTCCTCTGATATCACATAATAACAACCTGGACATGCTGGGAGTTGTAGTTCTCTCCTCTTATACCCCCTCCTGTAATGTCCTCTGATATCACATAATAACAGCCTGGACATGCTGGGAGTTGTAGTTCTCTTCTCTTATATCTCCCCCTGTAATGTCCTCTGATATCACATAATAACAGTCTGGACATGCTAGGAGTTGTAGTTCTCTCCTCTTATACCTCCTCCTGTAATGTCCTCTGATATCACATAATAACAGTCTGGACATGCTGGGAGTTGTAGTTCTCTCCTCTTATACCTCCTCCCTGTAATGTCCTCTGATATCCCATAATAACAGTCTGGACATGCTGGGAGTTGTAGTTCTCTCCTCTTATATCTCCTCCTGTAATGTCCTCTAATATCACATAATAACAGCCTGGACATGCTGGGAGTTGTAGTTCTCTCCTCTTATATCTCCTCATTTAATGTCCTCTGATATCACATAATAACAGCCAGGACATACTGGGAGTTGTAGTCCTCTCCTCTCATATCTCCTCCCTGTAATGTCCTCTGATATCACATAATAACAGTCTGGACATGCTGGGAGTTGTAGTTCTCTCCTCTGATACCTCCTCCCTGTAATGTCCTCTGATATCACATAATAACAGTCTGGACATGCTGGGAGTTGTAGTTCTCTCCTCTGATACCTCCTCCTGTAATGTCCTCTGATATCACATAATAACAGTCTGGACATGCTGGGAGTTGTAGTTCTCTCCTCTTATACCTACTCCTGTAATGTCCTCTGATATCTCATAATAACAATCTGGACATGCTGGGAGTTGTAGTTCTCTCCTCTTATACCTCCTCCTGTAATGTCCTCTGATATCCCATAATAACAGTGTGGACATGCTGGGAGTTGTAGTCCTCTCCTCTTATACCTCCTCCTGTAATGTCCTCTGATATTACATAATAACAGCCTGGACATGCTGGGAGTTGTAGTTCTCTTCTCTTATACCTCCTCCTGTAATGTCCTCTGATATCCCATAATAACAGTGTGGACATGCTGGGAGTTGTAGTTCTCTCCTCTTATACCTCCTCCTGTAATGTCCTCTGATATCCCATAATAATGGCCTGGACATGCTGTGAGTTGTAGTTCTCTCCTCTTATACCTTCTCCCTGTAATGTCCTCTGATATCCCATAATAACAGTCTGGATATGCTGGGAGTTGTAGTTCTCTCCTCTGATACCTCCTCCTGTAATGTCCTCTTATATATCATAATAACAGCCGGGACATGCTGGGAGTTGTAGTCCTCTCCTCTTATACCCCCTCCTGTAATGTCCTCTGATATCTCATAATAACATTCTGGACATGCTGGGAGTTGTAGTTCTCTCCTCTTATATTTGCTCCTGTAATGTCCTCTGATATCACATAATAACAACCTGGACATGCTGGGAGTTGTAGTTCTCTCCTCATTTATCCTTCTGTAATGTCCTCTGATATCACATAATAACAGTCTGGACATGCTAGGAGTTGTAGTTCTCTCCTCTTATACCTCCTCCTGTAATGTCCTCTGATATCACATAATAACAGCCTGGACATGCTGGGAGTTGTAGTTCTCTCCTCTTATACCTCCTCCCTGTAATGTCCTCTGATATCCCATAATAACAGTCTGGACATGCTGGGAGTTGTAGTTCTCTCCTCTTATATCTCCTCCTGTAATGTCCTCTAATATCACATAATAACAGCCTGGACATGCTGGGAGTTGTAGTTCTCTCCTCTTATATCTCCTCCTGTAATGTCCTCTGATATCACATAATAACAGCCTGGACGTGCTGGGAGTTGTAGTCCTCTCCTCTCATATCTCCTCCCTGTAATGTCCTCTGATATCACATAATAACAGTCTGGACATGCTGGGAGTTGTAGTTCTCTCCTCTGATACCTCCTCCCTGTAATGTCCTCTGATATCACATAATAACAGCCTGGACATGCTGGGAGTTGTAGTTCTCTCCACTTATACCTCCTCCTGTAATGTCCTCTGATATCACATAATAACAGTATGGACATGCTGGGAGTTGTAGTTCTCTCCTCTTATACCTCCTCCTGTAATGTCCTCTGATATCACATAATAACAGCCTGGACATCGTGGGAGTTGTAGTTCTCTCCTCTTATATCTCCTCCTGTAATGTCCTCTGATATCACATAATAACAGTGTGGACATGCTGGGAGTTGTTGTTCTCTCCTCTTATAACTCCTCCCTGTAATGTCCTCTGATATCACATAATAACAATCTGGACATGCTGGGAGTTGTAGTTCTCTCCTCATACCTCCTCCTGTAATGTCCTCTGATATCCCATAATAACAGTGTGGACATGCTGGGAGTTGTAGTTCTCTCCTCTTATACCTCCTCCTGTAATGTCCTCTGATATCCCATAATAACGGCCTGGATATGCTGTGAGTTGTAGTTCTCTCCTCTTATACCTTCTCCCTGTAATGTCCTCTGATATCCCATAATAACAGTCTGGATATGCTGGGAGTTGTAGTTCTCTCTTATATCTCCTCCTGTAATGTCCTCATATATATCATAATAACAGCCGGGACATGCTGGGAGTTGTAGTCCTCTCGTCTTATACCCCCTCCTGTAATGTCCTCTGATATCTCATAATAACAGCCTGGTCATGCTGGGAGTTGTAGTTCTCTCCTCTTATATCTCCTCCTGTAATGTCCTCTGATATCTCATAATAACATTCTGGACATGCTGGGAGTTGTAGTTCTCTCCTCTTATATCTCCTCCTGTAAAGTCCTCTGATATCACATAATAACAGCCTGGACATGCTGGGAGTTGTAGTTCTCTCCTCTTAAATCTCCTCCTGTAATGTCCTCTGATATCTCATAATAACATTCTGGACATGCTGGGAGTTGTAGTTCTCTCCTCTTATATTTGCTCCTGTAATGTCCTCTGATATCACATAATAACAACCTGGACATGCTGGGAGTTGTAGTTCTCTCCTCATTTCTCCTTCTGTAATGTCCTCTGATATCACATAATAACAGTCTGGACATGCTGGGAGTTGTAGTTCTCTCCTCTTATACCTCCTCCTGTAATGTCCTCTGATATCACATAATAACAGCCTGGACATGCTGGGAGTTGTAGTTCTCTCCTCTAATATCTCCTCATTTTTTGTCCTCTGATATCACATAATAACAGCCTGGACATGCTGGGAGTTGTAGTCCTCTCCTCTCATATCTCCTCCCTGTAATGTCCTCTGATATCACATAATAACAGTCTGGACATGCTGGGAGTTGTAGTTCTCTCCTCTTATACCTCCTCCTGTAATGTCCTCTGATATCACATAATAACAGCCCGGACATGCTGGAAGTTGTAGTTCTCTCCTCTTATACCTCCTCCCTGTAATGTCCTCTGATATCACATAATAACAGCCTGGACATGCTGGGAGTTGTAGTCCTCTCCTCTCATATCTCCTCCCTGTAATGTCCTCTGATATCACATAATAACAGTCTGGACATGCTGGGAGTTGTAGTTCTCTCCTCTTATATCTCCCCCTGTAATGTCCTCTGATATCACATAATAACAGTCTGGATATGCTGGGAGTTGTAGTCCTCTCCTCTTATATCTCCTCCTGTAATGTCCTCTGATATCCCATAATAACCGTCTGGACATGCTGGGAGTTGTAGTTCTCTCCTCTTATATCTCCTCATTTAATGTCCTCTGATATCACATAATAACAGTCTGGACATGCTGGGAGTTGTAGTTCTCTCCTCTTATATCTGCTCCCTGTAATGTCCTCTGATATCACATAATAACAGTCTGGATATGCTGGGAGTTGTAGTTCTCTTTTCTTATATCTCCCTGTAATGTCCTCTGATATCACATAATAACAGTCTGGACATGCTGGGAGTTGTAGTTATCTCCTCTTATACCTCCTCCCTGTAATGTCCTATGATATCACATAATAACAGTCTGGACATGCTGGGAGTTGTAGTT
Source organism: Rhinoderma darwinii (assembly GCF_050947455.1). Lineage (NCBI taxonomy): Eukaryota > Metazoa > Chordata > Amphibia > Anura > Rhinodermatidae > Rhinoderma > Rhinoderma darwinii. Next base: position 665,293,512 of record NC_134687.1, read on the forward strand.
CTCTCCTCTTATATCTCCTCATTTAATGTCCTCTGATATCACATAATAACAGTCTGGACATGCTGGGAGTTGTAGTTCTCTCCTCTTATATCTGCTCCCTGTAATGTCCTCTGATATCACATAATAACAGTCTGGATATGCTGGGAGTTGTAGTTCTCTTTTCTTATATCTCCTCCTGTAATGTCCTCTGATATCACATAATAACAGTCTGGACATGCTGGGAGTTGTAGTTCTCTCCTCTTATATCTCCTCCTGTAATGTCCTCTGATATCACATAATAACAGCCTGGACATGCTGGGAGTTGTAGTTCTCTCCTCTTATACCTACTCCTGTAATGTCCTCTGATATCACATATTGACAGCCTGGACATCGTGGGAGTTGTAGTTCTCTCCTCTTATATCTCCTACTGTAATGTCCTCTGATATCACATAATAACAGTGTGGACATGCTGGGAGTTGTTGTTCTCTCCTCTTATACCTCCTCCCTGTAATGTCCTCTGATATCTCATAATAACAATCTGGATATGCTGGGAGTTGTAGTTCTCTCCTCTGATACCTCCTCCTGTAATGTCCTCTTATATATCATAATAACAGCCGTGACATGCTGGGAGTTGTAGTCCTCTCCTCATACCTCCTCCTGTAATGTCCTCTGATATCCCATAATAACAGTGTGGATATGCTGGGAGTTGTAGTTCTCTCCTCTTATACCTCCTCCTGTAATGTCCTCTGATATCCCATAATAACGGCCTGGACATGCTGGGAGTTGTAGTTCTCTCCTCTTACACCTTCTCCCTGTAATGTCCTCTGATATCCCATAATAACAGTCTGGATATGCTGGGAGTTGTAGTTCTCTCCTCTGATATCTCCTCCTGTAATGTCCTTTTCTATATCATAATAACAGCCGGGACATGCTGGGAGTTGTAGTCCTCTCCTCTTATACCCCCTCCTGTAATGTCCTCTGATATCTCATAATAGCCTGGTCATGCTGGGAGTTGTAGTTCTCTCCTCTTATATCTCCTCCTGTAATGTCCTCTGATATCCCATAATAACGGCCTGGACATGCTGGGAGTTGTAGTTCTCTCCTCTTATACCTTCTCCCTGTAATGTCCTCTGATATCCCATAATAACAGCCTGGACATGCTGAGAGTTGTAGTTCTCTCCTCTTATACCTCCTCCTGTAATGTCCTCTGATATCACATAATAACAGCCTGGACATGCTGGGAGTTGTAGTTCTCTCCTCTTATACCTCCTTCTTTTAATGTCCTCTGATATCCCATAATAACAGTCTGGACATGCTGGGAGTTGTAGTTCTCTCCTCTTATACCTCTTCCTGTAATGTCCTCTGATATCACATAATAACAGTCTGGACATGCTGGGAGTTGTAGTTCTCTCCTCTTATATCTCCTCATTTTATGTCCTCTGATATCACATAATAACAGTCTGGACATGCTGGGAGTTGTAGTTCTCTCCTCTTATATCTGCTCCCTGTAATGTCCTCTGATATCACATAATAACAGTCTGGATATGCTGGCAGTTGTAGTTCTCTTTTCTTATATCTCCTCCTGTAATGTCCTCTGATATCACATAATAACAGCCTGGACATGCTGGGAGTTGTAGTTCTCTCCTCTTATACCTACTCCTTTAATGTCCTCTGATATCACATAATGACAGCCTGGACATAGTGGGAGTTGTAGTTCTCTCCTCTTATATCTCCTCCTGTAATGTCCTCTGATATCACATAATAACAGTGTGGACATGCTGGGAGTTGTAGTTCTCTCCTCTTATACCTCCTCCCTGTAATGTCCTCTGATATCTCATAATAACAATCTGGATATGCTGGGAGTTGTAGTTCTCTCTTCTGATACCTCCTGTAATGTCCTCTTATATATCATAATAACAGCCGTGACATGCTGGGAGTTGTAGTCCTCTCCTCATACCTCCTTCTGTAATGTCCTCTGATATCCCATAATAACAGTGTGGACATGCTGGGAGTTGTAGTTCTCTCCTCTTATACCTCCTCCTGTAATGTCCTCGGATATCCCATAATAACGGCCTGGACATGCTGGGAGTTGTAGTTCTCTCCTCTTATACCTTCTCCCTGTAATGTCCTCTGTTATCCCATAATAACAGTCTGGATATGCTGGGAGTTGTAGTTCTCTCCTCTGATACCTCCTCCTGTAATGTCCTCTTATATATCATAATAACAGCCGGGACATGCTGGGAGTTGTAGTCCTCTCCTCTTATACCCCTCCTGTAATGTCCTCTGATATCTCATAATAACAGCCTGGTCATGCTGGGAGTTGTAGTTCTCTCCTCTTATACCCCCTCCTGTAATGTCCTCTGATATCACATAATAACAGCCTGGACATGCTGGGAGTTGTAGTGCTCTCCTCTTATATCTCCTCCTGTAATGTCCTCTGATATTTCATAATAAAATTCTGGACATGCTGGGAGTTGTAGTTCTCTCCTCTTATATTTGCTCCTGTAATGTCCTCTGATATCACATAATAACAACCTGGACATGCTGGGAGTTGTAGTTCTCTCCTCATTTCTCCTTCTGTAATGTCCTCTGATATCAGATAATAACAGTCTGGACATGCTGGGAGTTGTAGTCCTCTCCTCTTATACCGCCTCCTGTAATGTCCTCTGATATCCCATAATAACAGCCTGGACATGCTGGGAGTTGTAGTTCTCTCATCATACCTCCTCCTGTAATATTCTCTGATATCACATAATAACAGTCTGGACATGCTGGGAGTTGTAGTTCTCTCATCTTATACCTCCTCCTGTAATGTCCTCTGATATCACATAATAACAGCCTGGACATGCTGGGAGTTGTAGTTCTCTCCTCTTATACCTCCTCCCTGTAATGTCCTCTGATATCTCATAATAACAATCTGAACATGCTGGGAGTTGTAGTTCTCTCCTCTTATACCTCCTTCTTTTAATGTCCTCTGATATCCCATAATAACAGTCTGGACATGCTGGGAGTTGTAGTTTTCTCCTCTTATACCTCTTCCTGTAATGTCTCTGATATCACATAATAACAGTCTGGACATGCTGGGAGTTATAGTTCTCTCCTCTTAGATCTCCTCCTGTAATATTCTCTGATATCACATAATAACTGTCTGGACATGCTGGGAGTTGTAGTTCTCTTTTCTTATATCTCCTCCTGTAATGTCGTCTGATATCACATAATAACAGTCTGGACATGCTGGGAGTTGTAGTCCTCTCCTCTTATATATCCTCCTGTAATGTCCTCTGATATCCCATAATAACAACCTGGACATGCTGGGAGTTGTAGTCCTCTCCTCATATACCTCCTCCTGTAATGTCCTCAGATATCACATAATAACTGTCTGGACATGCTGGGAGTTGTAGCTCTCTCCTCTTATATCTCCTCCTGTAATATTCTCTGATATCACATAATAACAGTCTGGACATGCTGGGAGTTGTAGTTCTCTCCTCTTATACCTCCTCCCTGTAATGTCCTCTGATATCTCATAATAACAATCTGGACATGCTGGGAGTTGTAGTTCTCTCCTCTTATACCTCCTCCTGTAATGTCCTCTGATATCCCATAATAACAGTCTGGACATACTGGGAGTTGTAGTTCTCTCCTCTTATATCTCCTCCTGTAATGTCCTCTGATATCACATAATAACAGCCTGGACATGCTGGGAGTTGTAGTTCTCTCCTCTTATATCTCCTCATTTAATGTCCTCTGATATCACATAATAACAGCCTGGACATGCTGGGAGTTTTAGTTCTCTCCTCTTATATCTCCTCCCTGTAGTGTCCTCTGATATCCCATAATAACAGTCTGGATATGCTGGGAGTTGTAGTACTCTCCTCTGATACCTCCTCCCTGTAATGTCCTCTGATATCTCATAATAACAATCTGGACATGCTGGGAGTTGTAGTTCTCTCCTCTTATACCTCCTCCTGTAATGTCCTCTGATATCCCATAATAACAGTCTGGACATACTGGGAGTTGTAGTTCTCTCCTCTTATATCTCCTCCTGTAATGTCCTCTGATATCACGTAATAACAGCCTGGACATGCTGGGAGTTTTAGTTCTCTCCTCTTATATCTCCTCATTTAATGTCCTCTGATATCACATAATAACAGTCTGGACATGCTGGGAGTTGTAGTCCTCTCCTCTTATACCGCCTCCTGTAATGTCCTCTGATATCCCATAATAACAGCCTGGACATGCTGGGAGTTGTAGTTCTCTCATCATACCTCCTCCTGTAATATTCTCTGATATCACATAATAACAGTCTGGACATGCTGGGAGTTGTAGTTCTCTCATCTTATACCTCCTCCTGTAATGTCCTCTGATATCACATAATAACAGCCTGGACATGCTGGGAGTTGTAGTTCTCTCCTCTTATACCTCCTCCCTGTAATGTCCTCTGATATCCCATAATAACAGTCTGGACATGCTGGGAGTTGTAGTTCTCTCCTCATACCTCCTCCTGTAATGTCCTCCGATATCCCATAATAACAGCCTGGACATGCTGAGAGTTGTAGTTCTCTCCTCTTATACCTCCTCCTGTAATGTCCTCTGATATCACATAATAACAGCCTGGACATGCTGGGAGTTGTAGTTCTCTCCTCTTATACCTCCTCCCTGTAATGTCCTCTGATATCTCATAATAACAATCTGAACATGCTGGGAGTTGTAGTTCTCTCCTCTTATACCTCCTTCTTTTAATGTCCTCTGATATCCCATAATAACAGTCTGGACATGCTGGGAGTTGTAGTTCTCTCCTCTTATACCTCTTCCTGTAATGTCTCTGATATCACATAATAACAGTCTGGACATGCTGGGAGTTATAGTTCTCTCCTCTTAGATCTCCTCCTGTAATATTCTCTGATATCACATAATAACTGTCTGGACATGCTGGGAGTTGTAGTTCTCTCCTCTTATACCTCCTCCTGTAATGTCGTCTGATATCAGATAATAACAGTCTAGACATTCTGAGAGTTGTAGTTCTCTCCTCTTCTACCCCTCCCTGTAATGTCCTCTGATATCACATAATAACAGTCTGGACATGCTGGGAGTTGTAGTTCTCTCCTCTGATACCTCCTCCCTGTAATGTCCTCTGATATCACATAATAACAGACGGGACATGCTGGGAGTTGTAGTTCTCTCCTCTTATACCTCCTCCTGTAATGACCTCTTATATCTCATAATAACAGCCGGGACATGCTGGGAGTTGTAGTTCTCTTTTCTTATATCTCCTCCTGTAATGTCGTCTGATATCACATAATAACAGTCTGGACATGCTGGGAGTTGTAGTTCTCTCCTCTTATACCTCCTCCTGTAATGTCCTCTGATATCACATAATAACAGTCTGGACATGCTGGGAGTTTTAGTTCTCTCCTCTTATATATCCTCCTGTAATGTCCTCTGATATCCCATAATAACAACCTGGACATGCTGGGAGTTGTAGTCCTCTCCTCATATACCTCCTCCTGTAATGTCCTCAGATATCACATAATAACTGTCTGGACATGCTGGGAGTTGTAGTTCTCTCCTCTTATATCTCCTCCTGTAATATTCTCTGATATCACATAATAACAGTCTGGACATGCTGGGAGTTGTAGTTCTCTCCTCTTATACCTCCTCCCTGTAATGTCCTCTGATATCTCATAATAACAATCTGGACATGCTGGGAGTTGTAGTTCTCTCCTCTTATACCTCCTCCTGTAATGTCCTCTGATATCCCATAATAACAGTCTGGACATACTGGGAGTTGTAGTTCTCTCCTCTTATATCTCCTCCTGTAATGTCCTCTGATATCACATAATAACAGCCTGGACATGCTGGGAGTTGTAGTTCTCTCCTCTTATATCTCCTCATTTAATGTCCTCTGATATCACATAATAACAGCCTGGACATGCTGGGAGTTTTAGTTCTCTCCTCTTATATCTCCTCCCTGTAGTGTCCTCTGATATCCCATAATAACAGTCTGGATATGCTGGGAGTTGTAGTTCTCTCCTCTTATACCTCCTCCTGTAGTGTCCTCTGATATCCCATAATAACAGTCTGGATATGCTGGGAGTTGTAGTTCTCTCCTCTTATACCTCCTCCCTGTAGTGTCCTCTGATATCACATAATAACAGTCTGGACATGCTGGGAGTTGTAGTACTCTCCTCTGATACCTCCTCCCTGTAATGTCCTCTGATATCTCATAATAACAATCTGGACATGCTGGGAGTTGTAGTTCTCTCCTCTTATACCTCCTCCTGTAATGTCCTCTGATATCCCATAATAACAGTCTGGACATACTGGGAGTTGTAGTTCTCTCCTCTTATATCTCCTCCTGTAATGTCCTCTGATATCACATAATAACAACCTGGACATGCTGGGAGTTGTAGTTCTCTCCTCATTTCTCCTTCTGTAATGTCCTCTGATATCAGATAATAACAGTCTGGACATGCTGGGAGTTGTAGTCCTCTCCTCTTATACCGCCTCCTGTAATGTCCTCTGATATCCCATAATAACAGCCTGGACATGCTGGGAGTTGTAGTTCTCTCATCATACCTCCTCCTGTAATATTCTCTGATATCACATAATAACAGTCTGGACATGCTGGGAGTTGTAGTTCTCTCATCTTATACCTCCTCCTGTAATGTCCTCTGATATCACATAATAACAGCCTGGACATGCTGGGAGTTGTAGTTCTCTCCTCTTATACCTCCTCCCTGTAATGTCCTCTGATATCTCATAATAACAATCTGAACATGCTGGGAGTTGTAGTTCTCTCCTCTTATACCTCCTTCTTTTAATGTCCTCTGATATCCCATAATAACAGTCTGGACATGCTGGGAGTTGTAGTTTTCTCCTCTTATACCTCTTCCTGTAATGTCTCTGATATCACATAATAACAGTCTGGACATGCTGGGAGTTATAGTTCTCTCCTCTTAGATCTCCTCCTGTAATATTCTCTGATATCACATAATAACTGTCTGGACATGCTGGGAGTTGTAGTTCTCTTTTCTTATATCTCCTCCTGTAATGTCGTCTGATATCACATAATAACAGTCTGGACATGCTGGGAGTTGTAGTCCTCTCCTCTTATATATCCTCCTGTAATGTCCTCTGATATCCCATAATAACAACCTGGACATGCTGGGAGTTGTAGTCCTCTCCTCATATACCTCCTCCTGTAATGTCCTCAGATATCACATAATAACTGTCTGGACATGCTGGGAGTTGTAGCTCTCTCCTCTTATATCTCCTCCTGTAATATTCTCTGATATCACATAATAACAGTCTGGACATGCTGGGAGTTGTAGTTCTCTCCTCTTATACCTCCTCCCTGTAATGTCCTCTGATATCTCATAATAACAATCTGGACATGCTGGGAGTTGTAGTTCTCTCCTCTTATACCTCCTCCTGTAATGTCCTCTGATATCCCATAATAACAGTCTGGACATACTGGGAGTTGTAGTTCTCTCCTCTTATATCTCCTCCTGTAATGTCCTCTGATATCACATAATAACAGCCTGGACATGCTGGGAGTTGTAGTTCTCTCCTCTTATATCTCCTCATTTAATGTCCTCTGATATCACATAATAACAGCCTGGACATGCTGGGAGTTTTAGTTCTCTCCTCTTATATCTCCTCCCTGTAGTGTCCTCTGATATCCCATAATAACAGTCTGGATATGCTGGGAGTTGTAGTACTCTCCTCTGATACCTCCTCCCTGTAATGTCCTCTGATATCTCATAATAACAATCTGGACATGCTGGGAGTTGTAGTTCTCTCCTCTTATACCTCCTCCTGTAATGTCCTCTGATATCCCATAATAACAGTCTGGACATACTGGGAGTTGTAGTTCTCTCCTCTTATATCTCCTCCTGTAATGTCCTCTGATATCACGTAATAACAGCCTGGACATGCTGGGAGTTTTAGTTCTCTCCTCTTATATCTCCTCATTTAATGTCCTCTGATATCACATAATAACAGTCTGGACATGCTGGGAGTTGTAGTCCTCTCCTCTTATACCGCCTCCTGTAATGTCCTCTGATATCCCATAATAACAGCCTGGACATGCTGGGAGTTGTAGTTCTCTCATCATACCTCCTCCTGTAATATTCTCTGATATCACATAATAACAGTCTGGACATGCTGGGAGTTGTAGTTCTCTCATCTTATACCTCCTCCTGTAATGTCCTCTGATATCACATAATAACAGCCTGGACATGCTGGGAGTTGTAGTTCTCTCCTCTTATACCTCCTCCCTGTAATGTCCTCTGATATCCCATAATAACAGTCTGGACATGCTGGGAGTTGTAGTTCTCTCCTCATACCTCCTCCTGTAATGTCCTCTGATATCCCATAATAACAGCCTGGACATGCTGAGAGTTGTAGTTCTCTCCTCTTATACCTCCTCCTGTAATGTCCTCTGATATCACATAATAACAGCCTGGACATGCTGGGAGTTGTAGTTCTCTCCTCTTATACCTCCTCCCTGTAATGTCCTCTGATATCTCATAATAACAATCTGAACATGCTGGGAGTTGTAGTTCTCTCCTCTTATACCTCCTTCTTTTAATGTCCTCTGATATCCCATAATAACAGTCTGGACATGCTGGGAGTTGTAGTTCTCTCCTCTTATACCTCTTCCTGTAATGTCTCTGATATCACATAATAACAGTCTGGACATGCTGGGAGTTATAGTTCTCTCCTCTTAGATCTCCTCCTGTAATATTCTCTGATATCACATAATAACTGTCTGGACATGCTGGGAGTTGTAGTTCTCTCCTCTTATACCTCCTCCTGTAATGTCGTCTGATATCAGATAATAACAGTCTAGACATTCTGAGAGTTGTAGTTCTCTCCTCTTCTACCCCTCCCTGTAATGTCCTCTGATATCACATAATAACAGTCTGGACATGCTGGGAGTTGTAGTTCTCTCCTCTGATACCTCCTCCCTGTAATGTCCTCTGATATCACATAATAACAGACGGGACATGCTGGGAGTTGTAGTTCTCTCCTCTTATACCTCCTCCTGTAATGACCTCTTATATCTCATAATAACAGCCGGGACATGCTGGGAGTTGTAGTTCTCTTTTCTTATATCTCCTCCTGTAATGTCGTCTGATATCACATAATAACAGTCTGGACATGCTGGGAGTTGTAGTTCTCTCCTCTTATACCTCCTCCTGTAATGTCCTCTGATATCACATAATAACAGTCTGGACATGCTGGGAGTTTTAGTTCTCTCCTCTTATATATCCTCCTGTAATGTCCTCTGATATCCCATAATAACAACCTGGACATGCTGGGAGTTGTAGTCCTCTCCTCATATACCTCCTCCTGTAATGTCCTCAGATATCACATAATAACTGTCTGGACATGCTGGGAGTTGTAGTTCTCTCCTCTTATATCTCCTCCTGTAATATTCTCTGATATCACATAATAACAGTCTGGACATGCTGGGAGTTGTAGTTCTCTCCTCTTATACCTCCTCCCTGTAATGTCCTCTGATATCTCATAATAACAATCTGGACATGCTGGGAGTTGTAGTTCTCTCCTCTTATACCTCCTCCTGTAATGTCCTCTGATATCCCATAATAACAGTCTGGACATACTGGGAGTTGTAGTTCTCTCCTCTTATATCTCCTCCTGTAATGTCCTCTGATATCACATAATAACAGCCTGGACATGCTGGGAGTTGTAGTTCTCTCCTCTTATATCTCCTCATTTAATGTCCTCTGATATCACATAATAACAGCCTGGACATGCTGGGAGTTTTAGTTCTCTCCTCTTATATCTCCTCCCTGTAGTGTCCTCTGATATCCCATAATAACAGTCTGGATATGCTGGGAGTTGTAGTTCTCTCCTCTTATACCTCCTCCTGTAGTGTCCTCTGATATCCCATAATAACAGTCTGGATATGCTGGGAGTTGTAGTTCTCTCCTCTTATACCTCCTCCCTGTAGTGTCCTCTGATATCACATAATAACAGTCTGGACATGCTGGGAGTTGTAGTACTCTCCTCTGATACCTCCTCCCTGTAATGTCCTCTGATATCTCATAATAACAATCTGGACATGCTGGGAGTTGTAGTTCTCTCCTCTTATACCTCCTCCTGTAATGTCCTCTGATATCCCATAATAACAGTCTGGACATACTGGGAGTTGTAGTTCTCTCCTCTTATATCTCCTCCTGTAATGTCCTCTGATATCACGTAATAACAGCCTGGACATGCTGGGAGTTTTAGTTCTCTCCTCTTATATCTCCTCATTTAATGTCCTCTGATATCACATAATAACAGTCTGGACATGCTGGGAGTTGTAGTTCTCTCCTCTTATATCTCCTCCTGTAATATTCTCTGATATCACATAATAACAGTCTGGACATGCTGGGAGTTGTAGTTCTCTCCTCTTATACCTCCTCCCTGTAATGTCCTCTGATATCTCATAATAACAATCTGGACATGCTGGGAGTTGTAGTTCTCTCCTCTTATACCTCCTCCTGTAATGTCCTCTGATATCCCATAATAACAGTCTGGACATACTGGGAGTTGTAGTTCTCTCATCATACCTCCTCCTGTAATATTCTCTGATATCACATAATAACAGTCTGGACATGCTGGGAGTTGTAGTTCTCTCATCTTATACCTCCTCCTGTAATGTCCTCTGATATCACATAATAACAGCCTGGACATGCTGGGAGTTGTAGTTCTCTCCTCTTATACCTCCTCCCTGTAATGTCCTCTGATATCCCATAATAACAGTCTGGACATGCTGGGAGTTGTAGTTCTCTTCTCATACCTCCTCCTGTAATGTCCTCTGATATCCCATAATAACAGCCTGGACATGCTGAGAGTTGTAGTTCTCTCCTCTTATACCTCCTCCTGTAATGTCCTCTGATATCACATAATAACAGCCTGGACATGCTGGGAGTTGTAGTTCTCTCCTCTTATACCTCCTCCCTGTAATGTCCTCTGATATCTCATAATAACAATCTGAACATGCTGGGAGTTGTAGTTCTCTCCTCTTATACCTCCTTCTTTTAATGTCCTCTGATATCCCATAATAACAGTCTGGACATGCTGGGAGTTGTAGTTCTCTCCTCTTATACCTCTTCCTGTAATGTCTCTGATATCACATAATAACAGTCTGGACATGCTGGGAGTTATAGTTCTCTCCTCTTAGATCTCCTCCTGTAATATTCTCTGATATCACATAATAACTGTCTGGACATGCTGGGAGTTGTAGTTCTCTCCTCTTATACCTCCTCCTGTAATGTCGTTTGATATCAGATAATAACAGTCTAGACATTCTGAGAGTTGTAGTTCTCTCCTCTTCTACCCCTCCCTGTAATGTCCTCTGATATCACATAATAACAGTCTGGACATGCTGGGAGTTGTAGTTCTCTCCTCTGATACCTCCTCCCTGTAATGTCCTCTGATATCACATAATAACAGACGGGACATGCTGGGAGTTGTAGTTCTCTCCTCTTATACCTCCTCCTGTAATGACCTCTTATATATCATAATAACAGCCGGGACATGCTGGGAGTTGTAGTTCTCTTTTCTTATATCTCCTCCTGTAATATTCTCTGATATCACATAATAACAGTCTGGACATGCTGGGAGTTGTAGTCCTCTCCTCTTATACCGCCTCCTGTAATGTCCTCTGATATCCCATAATAACAGCCTGGACATGCTGGGAGTTGTAGTTCTCTCATCATACCTCCTCCTGTAATATTCTCTGATATCACATAATAACAGTCTGGACATGCTGGGAGTTGTAGTTCTCTCATCTTATACCTCCTCCTGTAATGTCCTCTGATATCACATAATAACAGCCTGGACATGCTGGGAGTTGTAGTTCTCTCCTCTTATACCTCCTCCCTGTAATGTCCTCTGATATCCCATAATAACAGTCTGGACATGCTGGGAGTTGTAGTTCTCTCCTCATACCTCCTCCTGTAATGTCCTCTGATATCCCATAATAACAGCCTGGACATGCTGAGAGTTGTAGTTCTCTCCTCTTATACCTCCTCCTGTAATGTCCTCTGATATCACATAATAACAGCCTGGACATGCTGGGAGTTGTAGTTCTCTCCTCTTATACCTCCTCCCTGTAATGTCCTCTGATATCTCATAATAACAATCTGAACATGCTGGGAGTTGTAGTTCTCTCCTCTTATACCTCCTTCTTTTAATGTCCTCTGATATCCCATAATAACAGTCTGGACATGCTGGGAGTTGTAGTTCTCTCCTCTTATACCTCTTCCTGTAATGTCTCTGATATCACATAATAACTGTCTGGACATGCTGGGAGTTGTAGTTCTCTTTTCTTATATCTCCTCCTGTAATGTCGTCTGATATCACATAATAACAGTCTGGACATGCTGGGAGTTGTAGTCCTCTCCTCTTATATATCCTCCTGTAATGTCCTCTGATATCCCATAATAACAACCTGGACATGCTGGGAGTTGTAGTCCTCTCCTCATATACCTACTCCTGTAATGTCCTCAGATATCACATAATAACTGTCTGGACATGCTGGGAGTTGTAGTTCTCTCCTCTTATATCTCCTCCTGTAATATTCTCTGATATCACATAATAACAGTCTGGACATGCTGGGAGTTGTAGTTCTCTCCTCTTATACCTCCTCCCTGTAATGTCCTCTGATATCTCATAATAACAATCTGGACATGCTGGGAGTTGTAGTTCTCTCCTCTTATACCTCTTCCTGTAATGTCTCTGATATCACATAATAACAGTCTGGACATGCTGGGAGTTATAGTTCTCTCCTCTTAGATCTCCTCCTGTAATATTCTCTGATATCACATAATAACTGTCTGGACATGCTGGGAGTTGTAGTTCTCTCCTCTTATACCTCCTCCTGTAATGTCGTCTGATATCAGATAATAACAGTCTAGACATTCTGAGAGTTGTAGTTCTCTCCTCTTCTACCCCTCCCTGTAATGTCCTCTGATATCACATAATAACAGTCTGGACATGCTGGGAGTTGTAGTTCTCTCCTCTGATACCTCCTCCCTGTAATGTCCTCTGATATCACATAATAACAGACGGGACATGCTGGGAGTTGTAGTTCTCTCCTCTTATACCTCCTCCTGTAATGACCTCTTATATCTCATAATAACAGCCGGGACATGCTGGGAGTTGTAGTTCTCTTTTCTTATATCTCCTCCTGTAATATTCTCTGATATCACATAATAACAGTCTGGACATGCTGGGAGTTGTAGTCCTCTCCTCTTATACCGCCTCCTGTAATGTCCTCTGATATCCCATAATAACAGCCTGGACATGCTGGGAGTTGTAGTTCTCTCATCATACCTCCTCCTGTAATATTCTCTGATATCACATAATAACAGTCTGGACATGCTGGGAGTTGTAGTTCTCTCATCTTATACCTCCTCCTGTAATGTCCTCTGATATCACATAATAACAGCCTGGACATGCTGGGAGTTGTAGTTCTCTCCTCTTATACCTCCTCCCTGTAATGTCCTCTGATATCCCATAATAACAGTCTGGACATGCTGGGAGTTGTAGTTCTCTCCTCATACCTCCTCCTGTAATGTCCTCTGATATCCCATAATAACAGCCTGGACATGCTGAGAGTTGTAGTTCTCTCCTCTTATACCTCCTCCTGTAATGTCCTCTGATATCACATAATAACAGCCTGGACATGCTGGGAGTTGTAGTTCTCTCCTCTTATACCTCCTCCCTGTAATGTCCTCTGATATCTCATAATAACAATCTGAACATGCTGGGAGTTGTAGTTCTCTCCTCTTATACCTACTTCTTTTAATGTCCTCTGATATCCCATAATAACAGTCTGGACATGCTGGGAGTTGTAGTTCTCTCCTCTTATACCTCTTCCTGTAATGTCTCTGATATCACATAATAACTGTCTGGACATGCTGGGAGTTGTAGTTCTCTTTTCTTATATCTCCTCCTGTAATGTCGTCTGATATCACATAATAACAGTCTGGACATGCTGGGAGTTGTAGTCCTCTCCTCTTATATATCCTCCTGTAATGTCCTCTGATATCCCATAATAACAACCTGGACATGCTGGGAGTTGTAGTCCTCTCCTCATATACCTCCTCCTGTAATGTCCTCAGATATCACATAATAACTGTCTGGACATGCTGGGAGTTGTAGTTCTCTCCTCTTATATCTCCTCCTGTAATATTCTCTGATATCACATAATAACAGTCTGGACATGCTGGGAGTTGTAGTTCTCTCCTCTTATACCTCCTCCCTGTAATGTCCTCTGATATCTCATAATAACAATCTGGACATGCTGGGAGTTGTAGTTCTCTCCTCTTATACCTCCTCCTGTAATGTCCTCTGATATCCCATAATAACAGTCTGGACATACTGGGAGTTGTAGTTCTCTCCTCTTATATCTCCTCCTGTAATGTCCTCTGATATCACATAATAACAGCCTGGACATGCTGGGAGTTGTAGTTCTCTCCTCTTATATCTCCTCATTTAATGTCCTCTGATATCACATAATAACAGCCTGGACATGCTGGGAGTTGTAGTCCTCTCCTCTCATATCTCCTCCCTGTAATGTCCTCTGATATCACATAATAACAGCCTGGACATGCTGGGAGTTGTAGTTCTCTCCTCTTATATCTCCTCATTTAATGTCCTCTGATATCACATAATAACAGTCTGGACATGCTGGGAGTTGTAGTTCTCTCCTCTTATATCTCCTCCCTGTAATGTCCTCTGATATCACATAATAACAGCCTGGACATGCTGGGAGTTTTAGTTCTCTCCTCTTATATCTCCTCCCTGTAATGTCCTCTGATATCCCATAATAACAGTCTGGATATGCTGGGAGTTGTAGTTCTCTCCTCTGATACCTCCTCCTGTAATGTCCTCTTATATCTCATAATAACAGCCGGGACATGCTGGGAGTTGTAGTCCTCTCCTCTTATAACCCCTCCTGTAATGTCCTCTGATATCACATAATAACAGCCTGGACATGCTGGGAGTTGTAGTCCTCTCCTCATACCTCCTCCTGTATTTTCCTCTGATATCACATAATAACAACCTGGACATGCTGGGAGTTGTAGTTCTCTCCTCATTTCTTCTTCTGTAATGTCCTCTGATATCACATAACAGTCTGGACATGCTGGGAGTTGTAGTTCTCTCCTCTTATACCTCCTCCTGTAATGTCCTCTGATATCACATAATAACAGCCTGGACATGCTGGGAGTTGTAGTTCTCTCCTCTTACACCTCCTCCTGTAATGTCTCTGATATCACATAATAACAGTCTGGATATGCTGGGAGTTATAGTTCTCTCCTCTTAGATCTCCTCCTGTAATATTCTCTGATATCACATAATAACTGTCTGGACATGCTGGGAGTTGTAGTTCTCTCCTCTTATACCTCCTACTGTAATGTCGTCTGATATCAGATAATAACAGTCTAGACATTCTGAGAGTTGTAGTTCTCTCCTCTTCTAGCCCCCCCCCCTGTAATGTCCTCTGATATCACATAATAACAGTCTGGACATGCTGGGAGTTGTAGTCCTCTCCTCATATACCTCCTCCTGTAATGTCCTCAGATATCACATAATAACAGTCTGGACATGCTGGGAGTTGTAGTTCTCTCCTCTTATATCTCTTCCTGTAATATTCTCTGATATCACATAATAACAGTCTGGACATGCTGGGAGTTGTAGTTCTCTCCTCTTATACCTCCTCCCTGTAATGTCCTCTGATATCTCATAATAACAATCTGGACATGCTGGGAGTTGTAGTTCTCTCCTCTTATACCTCCTCCTGTAATATCCTCTGATATCACATAATAACAGCCTGGACATGCTGGGAGTTGTAGTTCTCTCCACTTATACCTCCTCCTGTAATATCCTCTGATATCACATAATAACAGTCTGGACATGCTGGGAGTTGTAGTTTTCTCCTCTTATACCTCCTCCTGTAATATCCTCTGATATCACATAATAACAGTCTGGACATGCTGGGAGTTGTAGATCTCTCCTCTTATATCTCCTCCTGTAATGTCCTCTGATATCACATAATAACAGCCTGGACATGCTGGGAGTTGTAGTTCTCTCCACTTATACCTCCTCCTTGTAATGTCCTCTGATATCACAAAATAACAGCCTGGACATGCTGGGAGTTGTAGTTCTCTCCTCTGATACCTCCTCCCTGTAATGTCCTCTGATATCTCATAATAACAATCTGGACATGCTGGGAGTTGTAGTTCTCTCCTCTTATACCTCCTCCTGTAATGTCCTCTGATATCCCATAATAACAGTCTGGACATACTGGGAGTTGTAGTTCTCTCCTCTTATATCTCCTCATTTAATGTCCTCTGATATCACATAATAACAGCCTGGACATGCTGGGAGTTGTAGTCCTCTCCTCTCATATCTCCTCCCTGTAATGTCCTCTGATATCCCATAATAACAGTCTGGATATGCTGGGAGTTGTAGTTCTCTCCTCTGATACCTCCTCCTGTAATGTCCTCTTATATCTCATAATAACAGCCGGGACATGCTGGGAGTTGTAGTCCTCTCCTCTTATAACCCCTCCTGTAATGTCCTCTGATATCACATAATAACAGCCTGGACATGCTGGGAGTTGTAGTCCTCTCCTCATACCTCCTCCTGTATTTTCCTCTGATATCACATAATAACAACCTGGACATGCTGGGAGTTGTAGTTCTCTCCTCATTTCTTCTTCTGTAATGTCCTCTGATATCACATAACAGTCTGGACATGCTGGGAGTTGTAGTTCTCTCCTCTTATACCTCCTCCTGTAATGTCCTCTGATATCACATAATAACAGCCTGGACATGCTGGGAGTTGTAGTTCTCTCCTCTTACACCTCCTCCTGTAATGTCTCTGATATCACATAATAACAGTCTGGATATGCTGGGAGTTATAGTTCTCTCCTCTTAGATCTCCTCCTGTAATATTCTCTGATATCACATAATAACTGTCTGGACATGCTGGGAGTTGTAGTTCTCTCCTCTTATACCTCCTACTGTAATGTCGTCTGATATCAGATAATAACAGTCTAGACATTCTGAGAGTTGTAGTTCTCTCCTCTTCTAGCCCCCCCCCCCTGTAATGTCCTCTGATATCACATAATAACAGTCTGGACATGCTGGGAGTTGTAGTCCTCTCCTCATATACCTCCTCCTGTAATGTCCTCAGATATCACATAATAACAGTCTGGACATGCTGGGAGTTGTAGTTCTCTCCTCTTATATCTCTTCCTGTAATATTCTCTGATATCACATAATAACAGTCTGGACATGCTGGGAGTTGTAGTTCTCTCCTCTTATACCTCCTCCCTGTAATGTCCTCTGATATCTCATAATAACAATCTGGACATGCTGGGAGTTGTAGTTCTCTCCTCTTATACCTCCTCCTGTAATATCCTCTGATATCACATAATAACAGCCTGGACATGCTGGGAGTTGTAGTTCTCTCCACTTATACCTCCTCCTGTAATATCCTCTGATATCACATAATAACAGTCTGGACATGCTGGGAGTTGTAGTTTTCTCCTCTTATACCTCCTCCTGTAATATCCTCTGATATCACATAATAACAGTCTGGACATGCTGGGAGTTGTAGATCTCTCCTCTTATATCTCCTCCTGTAATGTCCTCTGATATCACATAATAACAGCCTGGACATGCTGGGAGTTGTAGTTCTCTCCACTTATACCTCCTCCTTGTAATGTCCTCTGATATCACAAAATAACAGCCTGGACATGCTGGGAGTTGTAGTTCTCTCCTCTGATACCTCCTCCCTGTAATGTCCTCTGATATCTCATAATAACAATCTGGACATGCTGGGAGTTGTAGTTCTCTCCTCTTATACCTCCTCCTGTAATGTCCTCTGATATCCCATAATAACAGTCTGGACATACTGGGAGTTGTAGTTCTCTCCTCTTATATCTCCTCATTTAATGTCCTCTGATATCACATAATAACAGCCTGGACATGCTGGGAGTTGTAGTCCTCTCCTCTCATATCTCCTCCCTGTAATGTCCTCTGATATCACATAATAACAGTCTGGACATGCTGGGAGTTGTAGTTCTCTCCTCTGATACCTCCTCCCTGTAATGTCCTCTGATATCACATAATAACAGACGGGACATGCTGGGAGTTGTAGTTCTCTCCTCTTATACCTCCTCCTGTAATGTCCTCTTATATCTCATAATAACAGCCGGGACATGCTGGGAGTTGTAGTTCTCTCCTCTTATATCTCCTCATTTAATGTCCTCTGATATCACATAATAACAGCCTGGACATGCTGGGAGTTGTAGTCCTCTCCTCATAGCTCCTCCTGTATTTTCCTCTGATATCACATAATAACAACCTGGACATGCTGGGAGTTGTAGTTCTCTCCTCATTTCTCCTTCTGTAATGTCCTCTGATATCACATAACAGTCTGGACATGCTGGGAGTTGTAGTTCTCTCCTCTTATACCTCCTCCTGTAATGTCCTCTGATATCACATAATAACAGCCTGGACATGCTGGGAGTTGTAGTTCTCTCCTCTTACACCTCCTCCTGTAATGTCCTCTGATATCACATAATAACAGTCTGGACATACTGGGAGTTGTAGTTCTCTCCTCTTATATCTCCTCCTGTAATGTCCTCTGATATCACATAATAAAAGCCTGGACATGCTGGGAGTTGTAGTTCTCTCCTCTTATATCTCCTCATTTAATGTCCTCTGATATCACATAATAACAGCCTGGACATGATGGGAGTTGTAGTCCTCTCCTGTCATATCTCCTCCCTGTAATGTCCTCTGATATCACATAATAACAGTCTGGACATGCTGGGAGTTGTAGTTCTCTCCTCTGATACCTCCTCCCTGTAATGTCCTCTGATATCACATAATAACAGCCGGGAGATGCTGGGAGTTGTAGTTCTCTCCTCGTATATCTGCTCCCTGTAATGTCCTCTTATATCTCATAATAACAGCCGGAAATGCTGGGAGTTGTAGTTCTCTCCTCTTATATCTGCTCCCTGTAATGTCCTCTGAAATCACATAATAACAGTCTGGACATGCTGGGAGTTGTAGTTCTCTCCTCTTATACCTCCTCCTGTAATGTCCTCGGATATATCATAATAAGTCTGGACATGCTGGGAGTTGTAGTTCTCTCCTCTTATACCTCCTCCTGTAATGTCGTCTGATATCCCATAATAACAATCTGGACATGATGGGAGTTGTAGTCCTCTCCTCTTATATCTCCTCCTGTAATGTCGTCTGATATCCCATAATAACAACCTGGACATGCTGAGAGTTGTAGTTCTCTCCTCTTATACCTCCTCCCAGTAATGTCCTCAGATATCACAAAATAACAGTCTGGACATGCTAGGAGTTGTAGTTATCTCCTCTTACATCTCCTCCTGTAATATTCTCCGATATCACATAATAACAGTCTGGACATGCTGGGAGTTGTAGTTCTCTCCTCTTATACCTCCTCCCTGTAATGTCCTCTGATATCTCATAATAACAATCTGGACATGCTGGGAGTTGTAGTTCTCTCCTCTTATATCTCCTCATTTAATGTCCTCTGATATCACATAATAACAGCCTGGACATGCTGGGAGTTGTAGTCCTCTCCTCTCATATCTCCTCCCTGTAATGTCCTCTGATATCACATAATAACAGTCTGGACATGCTGGGAGTTGTAGTTCTCTCCTCTGATACCTCCTCCCTGTAATGTCCTCTGATATCACATAATAACAGCCTGGACATGCTGGGAGTTGTAGTCCTCTCCTCTTTTATCTCCTCCTGTAATGTCCTCTGATATCCCATAATAACAACCTGGACATGCTGGGAGTTTTAGTCCTCTCCTCTTACACCCCCTCCCAGTAATGTCCTCAGATATCACAAAATAACAGTCTGGATATGCTAGGAGTTGTAGTTATCTCCTCTTATATCTCCTCCTGTAATATTCTCCGATATCACATAATAACAGTCTGGACATGCTGGGAGTTGTAGTTCTCTCCTCTTATACCTCCTCCCTGTAATGTCCTCTGATATCACATAATAACAGTCTGGACATGCTGGGAGTTGTAGTTCTCTCCTCTTATACCTCCTCCCTGTAATGTCCTCTTATATCACATAATAACAGCCGGGACATGCTGGGAGTTGTAGTTCTCTCCACGTATATATCTGCTCCCTGTAATGTCCTCTTATATCTCATGATAACAGCCGGGACATGCTGGGAGTTGTAGTTCTGTCCTCTTATATCTGCTCCCTGTAATGTCCTCTGATATCACATAATAACAGCCTGGACATGCTGGGAGTTGTAGTTCTCTCCACTTATACCTCCTCCTTGTAAAGTCCTCTGATATCACAAAATAACAGCCTGGACATGCTGGAAGTTGTAGTTCTCTTTTCTTATATCTCCTCCTGTAATGTCCTCTGATATCCCATAATAACAGCCTGGACATGCTGGGAGTTGTAGTTCTCTTTTCTTATATCTCCTCCTGTAATGTCCTCTGATATCACATAATAACAGCCTTGACATGCTGGAAGTTGTAGTTCTCTCCTCTTATATCTCCTCCTGTAATGTCCTCTGATATCCCATAATAACAGCCTGTACATGCTGGGAGTTGTAGTCCTCTCCTCTCATATCTCCTCCCTGTAATGTCCTCTGATATCACATAATAACAGTCTGGACATGCTGGGAGTTATAGTTCTCTCCTCTGATACCTCCTCCCTGTAATGTCCTCTGATATCGCATAATAACAGCCGGGACATGCTGGGAGTTGTAGTTCTCTCCTCGTATATCTGCTCCCTGTAATGTCCTCTTATATCTCATAATAACAGCCGGGACATGCTGGGAGTTGTAGTTCTCTCCTCTTATATCTGCTCCCTGTAATGTCCTCTGAAATCACATAATAACAGTCTGGACATGCTGGGAGTTGTAGTTCTCTTTTCTTATATCTCCTCCTGTAATATTCTCTGATGTCACATAATAACAGTCTGGACATGCTGGGAGTTGTAGTTCTCTCCTCTTATACCTCCTCCTTGTAATGTCCTCTGATATCACAAAATAACAGCCTGGACATGCTGGGAGTTGTAGTACTCTCCTCTTATACCTCCTCTTGTAATGTCCTCTGATATCACATAATAACAGCCTGGACATGCTTGGAGTTGTAGTCCTCTCCCCTTATATCTCCCCCTGTAATGTCCTCTGATATCACATAATAACAGCCTGGACATGCTTGGAGTTGTAGTTCTCTCCTCTTTTATCTCCACCCTGTAATGTCCTCTGATATCACATAATAACAGCCTGGACATGCTGGGAGTTGTAGTTCTCTCCTCTTATACCTCCTCCTGTAAAGTCCTCTGATATCACATAGTAACAAACTGGACATGCTGGGAGTTGTAGTCCTCTCCTCATATCTCTTCCCTGTAATGTCCTTTGATATCACATAATAACAGCCTAGACATGCTGGGAGTTGTAGTTCTCTCCTCTTATACCTCCTCCTGTAATGTACTCTGATATCACATAATAACAGTCTGGACATGCTGGGAGCTGTAGTTCTCTCCTCTTATACCTCCTGTAATGTCCTCTGATATCACATAATAACAGTTTGGACATGCTGGGGGTTGTAGTCCTCTCCTCTTATACCTCCCCCTGTAATGTCCTCTGATATCACATAATAACAGTCTGGACATGCTGGGAGTTGTAGTCCTCTCCTCTTATACCTCCTCCTGTAATGTCCTCTGATATCCCATAATAACAGCCTGGACATGCTGGGAGTTGTAGTTCTCTCATCATACCTCCTCCTGTAATTTTCTCTGATATCACATAATAACAGTCTGGACATGCTGGGAGTTGTAGTATTCTCCTCTTATACCTCCTCCTGTAATGTCCTCTGATATCACATAATAACAGCCTGGACATGCTGGGAGTTGTAGTTCTCTCCTCTTATACCTCCTCCCTGTAATGTCCTCTGAAATCTCATAATAACAATCTGGACATGCTGGGAGTTGTAGTTCTCTCCTCATACCTCCTCCTGTAATGTCCTCTGATATCCCATAATAACAGCCTGGACATGCTGAGAGTTGTAGTTCTCTCCTCTTATACCTCCTCCTGTAATGTCCTCTGATATCACATAATAACAGCCTGGACATGCTGGGAGTTGTAGTTCTCTCCTCCTATACCTCCTCCCTGTAATGTCCTCTGATATCTCATAATAACAATCTGAACATGCTGGGAGTTGTAGTTCTCTCCTCTTATATCTCCTCCTTTTAATGTCCTCTGATATCCCATAATAACAGTCTGGACATGCTGGGAGTTGTAGTTCTCTCCTCTTATACCTCTTCCTGTAATGTCTCTGATATCACATAATAACAGTCTGGACATGCTGGGAGTTATAGTTCTCTCCTCTTAGATCTACTCCTGTAATATTCTCTGATATCACATAATAACTGTCTGGACATGCTGGGAGTTGTAGTTCTCTCCTCTTATACCTCCTCCTGTAATGTCGTCTGATATCAGATAATAACAGTCTAGACATTCTGAGAGTTGTAGTTCTCTCCTCTTCTACCCCTCCCTGTAATGTCCTCTGATATCACATAATAACAGTCTGGACATGCTGGGAGTTGTAGTCCTCTCCTCTTATATATCCTCCTGTAATGTCCTCTGATATCCCATAATAACAACCTGGACATGCTGGGAGTTGTAGTCCTCTCCTCATATACCTCCTCCTGTAATGTCCTCAGATATCACATAATAACAGTCTGGACATGCTGGGAGTTGTAGTTCTCTCCTCTTATATCTCCTCCTGTAATATTCTCTGATATCACATAATAACAGTCTGGACATGCTGGGAGTTGTAGTTCTCTCCTCTTATATCTCCTCATTTAATGTCCTCTGATATCACATAATAACAGCCTGGACATGCTGGGAGTTGTAGTCCTCTCCTCTCATATCTCCTCCCTGTAATGTCCTCTGATATCACATAATAACAGTCTGGACATGCTGGGAGTTGTAGTTCTCTCCTCTGATACCTCCTCCCTGTAATGTCCTCTGATATCCCATAATAACAGTCAGGACATACTGGGAGTTGTAGTTCTCTCCTCTTATACCTCCTCCTGTAATGTCCTCTGATATCACATAATAACAGTCTGGACATGCTGGGAGTTGTAGTTCTCTCCTCTTATATCTACTCCTGTAATGTCCTCTGATATCACATAATAACAGCCGGGACATGCTGGGAGTTGTAGTTCTCTCCTCTTATATCTCCTCATTTAATGTCCTCTGATATCACATAATAACAGCCTGGACATGCTGGGAGTTGTAGTCCTCTCCTCTCATATCTCCTCCCTGTAATGTCCTCTGATATCACATAATAACAGTCTGGACATGCTGGGAGTTGTAGTTCTCTCCTCTGATACCTCCTCCCTGTAATGTCCTCTGATATCACATAATAACAGCCGGGACATGCTGGGAGTTGTAGTTCTCTCCTCGTATATCTGCTCCCTGTAATGTCCTCTTATATCTCATAATAACAGCCGGAAATGCTGGGAGTTGTAGTTCTCTCCTCTTATATCTGCTCCCTGTAATGTCCTCTGAAATCACATAATAACAGTCTGGACATGCTGGGAGTTGTAGTTCTCTCCTCTTATACCTCCTCCTGTAATGTCCTCAGATATATCATAATAAGTCTGGACATGCTGGGAGTTGTAGTTCTCTCCTCTTATACCTCCTCCTGTATCGTCGTCTGATATCCCATAATAACAATCTGGACATGATGGGAGTTGTACTTCTCTCCTCTTATACCTTCTCCTGTAATGTCCTCTGATATCACATAACAGTCTGGACATGCTGGGAGTTGTAGTTCTCTCCTCTTATACCTCCTCCTGTAATGTCGTCTGATATCCCATAATAGCAGTCTGGACATGCTGGGAGTTGTAGTCCTCTCCTCTTATATATCCTCCTGTAATGTCCTCTGATATCCCATAATAACACCCTGGACATGCTGGGAGTTGTAGTCCTCTCCTCTTATACCTCCTCCTGTAATGTCTCTGATATCACATAATAACAGTCTGGACATGCTGGGAGTTATAGTTCTCTCCTCTTAGATCT
This sequence comes from Rhinoderma darwinii, assembly GCF_050947455.1. Taxonomy (NCBI): domain Eukaryota; kingdom Metazoa; phylum Chordata; class Amphibia; order Anura; family Rhinodermatidae; genus Rhinoderma; species Rhinoderma darwinii. The sequence goes on from NC_134687.1 coordinate 665,317,638, forward strand.
CCTCCTGTAATATTCTCTGATATCACACAATAACTGTCTGGACATGCTGGGAGTTGTAGTTCTCTCCTCTTATACCTCCTACTGTAATGTCATCTGATATCAGATAATAACAGTCTAGACATTCTGAGAGTTGTAGTTCTCTCCTCTTCTACCCCTCCCTGTAATGTCCTCTGATATCACATAATAACAGTCTGGACATGCTGGGAGTTGTAGTCCTCTCCTCTTATATATCCTCCTGTAATGTCCTCAGATATCACATAATAACAGTCTGGACATGCTGGGAGGTTTAGTTCTCTCCTCTTATATCTCCTCCTGTAATATTCTCTGATATCACATAATAACAGTCTGGACATGCTGGGAGTTGTAGTTCTCTCCTCTTATACCTCCTCCCTGTAATGTCCTCTGATATCTCATAATAACAGTCTGGACATGCTGGTAGTTGTAGTTCTCTCCTCTTATACCTCCCTGTAATGTCCTCTGATATCACATAATAAAAGCCTGGACATGCTGGGAGTTGTAGTTCTCTCCTCTTATATCTCCTCATTTAATGTCCTCTGATATCACATAATAACAGTCTGGACATGCTGGGAGTTGTAGTTCTCTCCTCTGATACCTCCTCCCTGTAATGTCCTCTGATATCACATAATAACAGCCGGGACATGCTGGGAGTTGTAGTTCTCTCCTCGTATATATGCTCCCTGTAATGTCCTCTTATATCTCATAATAACAGCCGGAAATGCTGGGAGTTGTAGTTCTCTCCTCTTATATCTGCTCCCTGTAATGTCCTCTGAAATCACATAATAACAGTCTGGACATGCTGGGAGTTGTAGTTCTCTCCTCTTATACCTCCTCCTGTAATGTCCTCGGATATATCATAATAAGTCTGGACATGCTGGGAGTTGAAGTTCTCTCCTCTTATACCTCCTCCTGTAATGTCGTCTGATATCCCATAATAATAGCCTGGACATGCTGGGAGTTGTAGTTCTCTCCTCTTATACCTCCTTCTGTAATGTTCCCTTATATCACATAATAACAGTCTGGACATGCTGGGAGTTGTAGTTCTCTCCTCTTATACCTCCTCCTGTAATGTCGTCTGATATCCCATAATAACAGTCTGGACATGTTGGGAGTTGTAGTCCTCTCCTCTTTTATCTCCTCCTGTAATGTCCTCTGATATCCCATAATAACAACCTGGACATGCTGGGAGTTTTAGTCCTCTCCTCTTACACCCCCTCCCAGTAATGTCCTCAGATATCACAAAATAACAGTCTGGATATGCTAGGAGTTGTAGTTATCTCCTCTTATATCTCCTCCTGTAATATTCTCCGATATCACATAATAACAGTCTGGACATGCTGGGAGTTGTAGTTCTCTCCTCTTATACCTCCTCCCTGTAATGTCCTCTGATATCTCATAATAACAATCTGGACATGCTGGGAGTTGTAGTTCTCTCCTCTTATACCTCCTCCTGTAATGTCCTCTGATATCACATAATAACAGCCTGGACATGCTGGGAGTTGTAGTTCTCTCCTCTAATACCTCCTCCCTGTAATGTCCTCTTATATCACATAATAACAGCCGGGACATGCTGGGAGTTGTAGTTCTGTCCTCTTATATCTGCTCCCTGTAATGTCCTCTGATATCACATAATAACAGCCTGGACATGCTGGGAGTTGTAGTTCTCTCCACTTATACCTCCTCCTTGTAAAGTCCTCTGATATCACAAAATAACAGCCTGGACATGCTGGAAGTTGTAGTTCTCTTTTCTTATATCTCCTCCTGTAATGTCCTCTGATATCCCATAATAACAGCCTGGACATGCTGGGAGTTGTAGTTCTCTTTTCTTATATCTCCTCCTGTAATGTCCTCTGATATCACATAATAACAGCCTTGACATGCTGGAAGTTGTAGTTCTCTCCTCTTATATCTCCTCCTGTAATGTCCTCTGATATCCCATAATAACAGCCTGTACATGCTGGGAGTTGTAGTCCTCTCCTCTCATATCTCCTCCCTGTAATGTCCTCTGATATCACATAATAACAGTCTGGACATGCTGGGAGTTATAGTTCTCTCCTCTGATACCTCCTCCCTGTAATGTCCTCTGATATCGCATAATAACAGCCGGGACATGCTGGGAGTTGTAGTTCTCTCCTCGTATATCTGCTCCCTGTAATGTCCTCTTATATCTCATAATAACAGCCGGGACATGCTGGGAGTTGTAGTTCTCTCCTCTTATATCTGCTCCCTGTAATGTCCTCTGAAATCACATAATAACAGTCTGGACATGCTGGGAGTTGTAGTTCTCTTTTCTTATATCTCCTCCTGTAATATTCTCTGATGTCACATAATAACAGTCTGGACATGCTGGGAGTTGTAGTTCTCTCCTCTTATACCTCCTCCTTGTAATGTCCTCTGATATCACAAAATAACAGCCTGGACATGCTGGGAGTTGTAGTACTCTCCTCTTATACCTCCTCTTGTAATGTCCTCTGATATCACATAATAACAGCCTGGACATGCTTGGAGTTGTAGTCCTCTCCCCTTATATCTCCCCCTGTAATGTCCTCTGATATCACATAATAACAGCCTGGACATGCTTGGAGTTGTAGTTCTCTCCTCTTTTATCTCCACCCTGTAATGTCCTCTGATATCACATAATAACAGCCTGGACATGCTGGGAGTTGTAGTTCTCTCCTCTTATACCTCCTCCTGTAAAGTCCTCTGATATCACATAGTAACAAACTGGACATGCTGGGAGTTGTAGTCCTCTCCTCATATCTCTTCCCTGTAATGTCCTTTGATATCACATAATAACAGCCTAGACATGCTGGGAGTTGTAGTTCTCTCCTCTTATACCTCCTCCTGTAATGTACTCTGATATCACATAATAACAGTCTGGACATGCTGGGAGCTGTAGTTCTCTCCTCTTATACCTCCTGTAATGTCCTCTGATATCACATAATAACAGTTTGGACATGCTGGGGGTTGTAGTCCTCTCCTCTTATACCTCCCCCTGTAATGTCCTCTGATATCACATAATAACAGTCTGGACATGCTGGGAGTTGTAGTCCTCTCCTCTTATACCTCCTCCTGTAATGTCCTCTGATATCCCATAATAACAGCCTGGACATGCTGGGAGTTGTAGTTCTCTCATCATACCTCCTCCTGTAATTTTCTCTGATATCACATAATAACAGTCTGGACATGCTGGGAGTTGTAGTATTCTCCTCTTATACCTCCTCCTGTAATGTCCTCTGATATCACATAATAACAGCCTGGACATGCTGGGAGTTGTAGTTCTCTCCTCTTATACCTCCTCCCTGTAATGTCCTCTGAAATCTCATAATAACAATCTGGACATGCTGGGAGTTGTAGTTCTCTCCTCATACCTCCTCCTGTAATGTCCTCTGATATCCCATAATAACAGCCTGGACATGCTGAGAGTTGTAGTTCTCTCCTCTTATACCTCCTCCTGTAATGTCCTCTGATATCACATAATAACAGCCTGGACATGCTGGGAGTTGTAGTTCTCTCCTCCTATACCTCCTCCCTGTAATGTCCTCTGATATCTCATAATAACAATCTGAACATGCTGGGAGTTGTAGTTCTCTCCTCTTATATCTCCTCCTTTTAATGTCCTCTGATATCCCATAATAACAGTCTGGACATGCTGGGAGTTGTAGTTCTCTCCTCTTATACCTCTTCCTGTAATGTCTCTGATATCACATAATAACAGTCTGGACATGCTGGGAGTTATAGTTCTCTCCTCTTAGATCTACTCCTGTAATATTCTCTGATATCACATAATAACTGTCTGGACATGCTGGGAGTTGTAGTTCTCTCCTCTTATACCTCCTCCTGTAATGTCGTCTGATATCAGATAATAACAGTCTAGACATTCTGAGAGTTGTAGTTCTCTCCTCTTCTACCCCTCCCTGTAATGTCCTCTGATATCACATAATAACAGTCTGGACATGCTGGGAGTTGTAGTCCTCTCCTCTTATATATCCTCCTGTAATGTCCTCTGATATCCCATAATAACAACCTGGACATGCTGGGAGTTGTAGTCCTCTCCTCATATACCTCCTCCTGTAATGTCCTCAGATATCACATAATAACAGTCTGGACATGCTGGGAGTTGTAGTTCTCTCCTCTTATATCTCCTCCTGTAATATTCTCTGATATCACATAATAACAGTCTGGACATGCTGGGAGTTGTAGTTCTCTCCTCTTATATCTCCTCATTTAATGTCCTCTGATATCACATAATAACAGCCTGGACATGCTGGGAGTTGTAGTCCTCTCCTCTCATATCTCCTCCCTGTAATGTCCTCTGATATCACATAATAACAGTCTGGACATGCTGGGAGTTGTAGTTCTCTCCTCTGATACCTCCTCCCTGTAATGTCCTCTGATATCCCATAATAACAGTCAGGACATACTGGGAGTTGTAGTTCTCTCCTCTTATACCTCCTCCTGTAATGTCCTCTGATATCACATAATAACAGTCTGGACATGCTGGGAGTTGTAGTTCTCTCCTCTTATATCTACTCCTGTAATGTCCTCTGATATCACATAATAACAGCCGGGACATGCTGGGAGTTGTAGTTCTCTCCTCTTATATCTCCTCATTTAATGTCCTCTGATATCACATAATAACAGCCTGGACATGCTGGGAGTTGTAGTCCTCTCCTCTCATATCTCCTCCCTGTAATGTCCTCTGATATCACATAATAACAGTCTGGACATGCTGGGAGTTGTAGTTCTCTCCTCTGATACCTCCTCCCTGTAATGTCCTCTGATATCACATAATAACAGCCGGGACATGCTGGGAGTTGTAGTTCTCTCCTCGTATATCTGCTCCCTGTAATGTCCTCTTATATCTCATAATAACAGCCGGAAATGCTGGGAGTTGTAGTTCTCTCCTCTTATATCTGCTCCCTGTAATGTCCTCTGAAATCACATAATAACAGTCTGGACATGCTGGGAGTTGTAGTTCTCTCCTCTTATACCTCCTCCTGTAATGTCCTCGGATATATCATAATAAGTCTGGACATGCTGGGAGTTGTAGTTCTCTCCTCTTATACCTCCTCCTGTATCGTCGTCTGATATCCCATAATAACAATCTGGACATGATGGGAGTTGTACTTCTCTCCTCTTATACCTTCTCCTGTAATGTCCTCTGATATCACATAACAGTCTGGACATGCTGGGAGTTGTAGTTCTCTCCTCTTATACCTCCTCCTGTAATGTCGTCTGATATCCCATAATAGCAGTCTGGACATGCTGGGAGTTGTAGTCCTCTCCTCTTATATATCCTCCTGTAATGTCCTCTGATATCCCATAATAACACCCTGGACATGCTGGGAGTTGTAGTCCTCTCCTCTTATACCTCCTCCTGTAATGTCTCTGATATCACATAATAACAGTCTGGACATGCTGGGAGTTATAGTTCTCTCCTCTTAGATCTCCTCCTGTAATATTCTCTGATATCACACAATAACTGTCTGGACATGCTGGGAGTTGTAGTTCTCTCCTCTTATACCTCCTACTGTAATGTCATCTGATATCAGATAATAACAGTCTAGACATTCTGAGAGTTGTAGTTCTCTCCTCTTCTACCCCTCCCTGTAATGTCCTCTGATATCACATAATAACAGTCTGGACATGCTGGGAGTTGTAGTCCTCTCCTCTTATATATCCTCCTGTAATGTCCTCTGATATCCCATAATAACAGTCTGGACATGCTGGGAGTTATAGTTCTCTCCTCTTATACCTCCTCCTGTAATGTCCTCAGATATCACATAATAACAGTCTGGACATGCTGGGAGGTTTAGTTCTCTCCTCTTATATCTCCTCCTGTAATATTCTCTGATATCACATAATAACAGTCTGGACATGCTGGGAGTTGTAGTTCTCTCCTCTTATACCTCCTCCCTGTAATGTCCTCTGATATCTCATAATAACAATCTGGACATGCTGGGAGTTGTAGTTCTCTCCTCTTATACCTCCTCCTGTAATGTCCTCTGATATCCCATAATAACAGTCTGGACATACTGGGAGTTGTAGTTCTCTCCTCTTATATCTCCTCCTGTAATGTCCTCTGATATAACATAATAACAGCCTGGACATGCTGGGAGTTGTAGTTCTCTCCTCTTATATCTCCTCATTTAATGTCCTCTGATATCACATAATAACAGCCTGGACATGCTGGGAGTTGTAGTCCTCTCCTCTCATATCTCCTCCCTGTAATGTCCTCTGATATCACATAATAACAGTCTGGACATGCTGGGAGTTGTAGTTCTCTCCTCTGATACCTCCTCCCTGTAATGTCCTCTGATATCACATAATAACAGACGGGACATGCTGGGAGTTGTAGTTCTCTCCTCTTATACCTCCTCCTGTAATGACCTCTTATATCTCATAATAACAGCCGGGACATGCTGGGAGTTGTAGTTCTCTTTTCTTATATCTCCTCCTGTAATATTCTCTGATATCACATAATAACAGTCTGGACATGCTGGGAGTTGTAGTTTTCTCCTCTTATACCTCCTCCTGTAATATCCTCTGATATCACATAATAACAGTCTGGACATGCTGGGAGTTGTAGTTCTCTCCTCTTATACCTCCCCCTGTAATGTCCTCTGATATCACATAATAACAGCCTGGACATGCTGGGAGTTGTAGTTCTCTCCACTTATACCTCCTCCTTGTAATGTCCTCTGATATCACAAAATAACAGCCTGGACATGCTGGGAGTTGTAGTTCTCTCCTCTTATATCTCCTCCCTGTAATGTCCTCTGATATCCCATAATAACAGTCTGGACATGCTGGGAGTTGTAGTTCTCTCCTCTTGAAACCTCCTCCTGTAATGTCCTCTGATATCCCATAATAACAGTCTGGACATACTGGGAGTTGTAGTTCTCTCCTCTTATACCTCCTCCTGTAATGTCCTCTGATATCACATAATAACAGTCTGGACATGCTGGGAGTTGTAGTTCTCTCCTCTTATATCTCCTCCTGTAATGTCCTCTGATATCACATAATAACAGCCTGGACATGCTGGGAGTTGTAGTTCTCTCCTCTTATATCTCCTCATTTAATGTCCTCTGATATCACATAATAACAGCCTGGACATGCTGGGAGTTGTAGTCCTCTCCTCTCATATCTCCTCCCTGTAATGTCCTCTGATATCACATAATAACAGTCTGGACATGCTGGGAGTTGTAGTTCTCTCCTCTTATATCTCCTCCTGTAATGTCCTCTTATATCTCATAATAACAGCCGGGACATGCTGGGAGTTGTAGTTCTCTCCTCTTATATCTGCTCCCTGTAATGTCCTCTGAAATCACATAATAACAGTCTGGACATGCTGGGAGTTGTAGTTCTCTTTTCTTATATCTCCTCCTGTAATATTCTCTGATGTCACATAATAACAGTCTGGACATGCTGGGAGTTGTAGTTCTCTCCTCTTATACCTCCTCCTTGTAATGTCCTCTGATATCACAAAATAACAGCCTGGACATGCTGGGAGTTGTAGTACTCTCCTCTTATACCTCCTCTTGTAATGTCCTCTGATATCACATAATAACAGCCTGGACATGCTTGGAGTTGTAGTCCTCTCCCCTTATATCTCCCCCTGTAATGTCCTCTGATATCACATAATAACAGCCTGGACATGCTTGGAGTTGTAGTTCTCTCCTCTTTTATCTCCACCCTGTAATGTCCTCTGATATCACATAATAACAGCCTGGACATGCTGGGAGTTGTAGTTCTCTCCTCTTATACCTCCTCCTGTAAAGTCCTCTGATATCACATAGTAACAAACTGGACATGCTGGGAGTTGTAGTCCTCTCCTCATATCTCTTCCCTGTAATGTCCTTTGATATCACATAATAACAGCCTAGACATGCTGGGAGTTGTAGTTCTCTCCTCTTATACCTCCTCCTGTAATGTACTCTGATATCACATAATAACAGTCTGGACATGCTGGGAGCTGTAGTTCTCTCCTCTTATACCTCCTGTAATGTCCTCTGATATCACATAATAACAGTTTGGACATGCTGGGGGTTGTAGTCCTCTCCTCTTATACCTCCCCCTGTAATGTCCTCTGATATCACATAATAACAGTCTGGACATGCTGGGAGTTGTAGTCCTCTCCTCTTATACCTCCTCCTGTAATGTCCTCTGATATCCCATAATAACAGCCTGGACATGCTGGGAGTTGTAGTTCTCTCATCATACCTCCTCCTGTAATTTTCTCTGATATCACATAATAACAGTCTGGACATGCTGGGAGTTGTAGTATTCTCCTCTTATACCTCCTCCTGTAATGTCCTCTGATATCACATAATAACAGCCTGGACATGCTGGGAGTTGTAGTTCTCTCCTCTTATACCTCCTCCCTGTAATGTCCTCTGAAATCTCATAATAACAATCTGGACATGCTGGGAGTTGTAGTTCTCTCCTCATACCTCCTCCTGTAATGTCCTCTGATATCCCATAATAACAGCCTGGACATGCTGAGAGTTGTAGTTCTCTCCTCTTATACCTCCTCCTGTAATGTCCTCTGATATCACATAATAACAGCCTGGACATGCTGGGAGTTGTAGTTCTCTCCTCCTATACCTCCTCCCTGTAATGTCCTCTGATATCTCATAATAACAATCTGAACATGCTGGGAGTTGTAGTTCTCTCCTCTTATATCTCCTCCTTTTAATGTCCTCTGATATCCCATAATAACAGTCTGGACATGCTGGGAGTTGTAGTTCTCTCCTCTTATACCTCTTCCTGTAATGTCTCTGATATCACATAATAACAGTCTGGACATGCTGGGAGTTATAGTTCTCTCCTCTTAGATCTACTCCTGTAATATTCTCTGATATCACATAATAACTGTCTGGACATGCTGGGAGTTGTAGTTCTCTCCTCTTATACCTCCTCCTGTAATGTCGTCTGATATCAGATAATAACAGTCTAGACATTCTGAGAGTTGTAGTTCTCTCCTCTTCTACCCCTCCCTGTAATGTCCTCTGATATCACATAATAACAGTCTGGACATGCTGGGAGTTGTAGTCCTCTCCTCTTATATATCCTCCTGTAATGTCCTCTGATATCCCATAATAACAACCTGGACATGCTGGGAGTTGTAGTCCTCTCCTCATATACCTCCTCCTGTAATGTCCTCAGATATCACATAATAACAGTCTGGACATGCTGGGAGTTGTAGTTCTCTCCTCTTATATCTCCTCCTGTAATATTCTCTGATATCACATAATAACAGTCTGGACATGCTGGGAGTTGTAGTTCTCTCCTCTTATATCTCCTCATTTAATGTCCTCTGATATCACATAATAACAGCCTGGACATGCTGGGAGTTGTAGTCCTCTCCTCTCATATCTCCTCCCTGTAATGTCCTCTGATATCACATAATAACAGTCTGGACATGCTGGGAGTTGTAGTTCTCTCCTCTGATACCTCCTCCCTGTAATGTCCTCTGATATCCCATAATAACAGTCAGGACATACTGGGAGTTGTAGTTCTCTCCTCTTATACCTCCTCCTGTAATGTCCTCTGATATCACATAATAACAGTCTGGACATGCTGGGAGTTGTAGTTCTCTCCTCTTATATCTACTCCTGTAATGTCCTCTGATATCACATAATAACAGCCGGGACATGCTGGGAGTTGTAGTTCTCTCCTCTTATATCTCCTCATTTAATGTCCTCTGATATCACATAATAACAGCCTGGACATGCTGGGAGTTGTAGTCCTCTCCTCTCATATCTCCTCCCTGTAATGTCCTCTGATATCACATAATAACAGTCTGGACATGCTGGGAGTTGTAGTTCTCTCCTCTGATACCTCCTCCCTGTAATGTCCTCTGATATCACATAATAACAGCCGGGACATGCTGGGAGTTGTAGTTCTCTCCTCGTATATCTGCTCCCTGTAATGTCCTCTTATATCTCATAATAACAGCCGGAAATGCTGGGAGTTGTAGTTCTCTCCTCTTATATCTGCTCCCTGTAATGTCCTCTGAAATCACATAATAACAGTCTGGACATGCTGGGAGTTGTAGTTCTCTCCTCTTATACCTCCTCCTGTAATGTCCTCGGATATATCATAATAAGTCTGGACATGCTGGGAGTTGTAGTTCTCTCCTCTTATACCTCCTCCTGTATCGTCGTCTGATATCCCATAATAACAATCTGGACATGATGGGAGTTGTACTTCTCTCCTCTTATACCTTCTCCTGTAATGTCCTCTGATATCACATAACAGTCTGGACATGCTGGGAGTTGTAGTTCTCTCCTCTTATACCTCCTCCTGTAATGTCGTCTGATATCCCATAATAGCAGTCTGGACATGCTGGGAGTTGTAGTCCTCTCCTCTTATATATCCTCCTGTAATGTCCTCGGATATATCATAATAAGTCTGGACATGCTGGGAGTTGTAGTTCTCTCCTCTTATACCTCCTCCTGTATCGTCGTCTGATATCCCATAATAACAATCTGGACATGATGGGAGTTGTACTTCTCTCCTCTTATACCTTCTCCTGTAATGTCCTCTGATATCACATAACAGTCTGGACATGCTGGGAGTTGTAGTTCTCTCCTCTTATACCTCCTCCTGTAATGTCGTCTGATATCCCATAATAGCAGTCTGGACATGCTGGGAGTTGTAGTCCTCTCCTCTTATATATCCTCCTGTAATGTCCTCTGATATCCCATAATAACACCCTGGACATGCTGGGAGTTGTAGTCCTCTCCTCTTATACCTCCTCCTGTAATGTCTCTGATATCACATAATAACAGTCTGGACATGCTGGGAGTTATAGTTCTCTCCTCTTAGATCTCCTCCTGTAATATTCTCTGATATCACACAATAACTGTCTGGACATGCTGGGAGTTGTAGTTCTCTCCTCTTATACCTCCTACTGTAATGTCATCTGATATCAGATAATAACAGTCTAGACATTCTGAGAGTTGTAGTTCTCTCCTCTTCTACCCCTCCCTGTAATGTCCTCTGATATCACATAATAACAGTCTGGACATGCTGGGAGTTGTAGTCCTCTCCTCTTATATATCCTCCTGTAATGTCCTCTGATATCCCATAATAACAGTCTGGACATGCTGGGAGTTATAGTTCTCTCCTCTTATACCTCCTCCTGTAATGTCCTCAGATATCACATAATAACAGTCTGGACATGCTGGGAGGTTTAGTTCTCTCCTCTTATATCTCCTCCTGTAATATTCTCTGATATCACATAATAACAGTCTGGACATGCTGGGAGTTGTAGTTCTCTCCTCTTATACCTCCTCCCTGTAATGTCCTCTGATATCTCATAATAACAATCTGGACATGCTGGGAGTTGTAGTTCTCTCCTCTTATACCTCCTCCTGTAATGTCCTCTGATATCCCATAATAACAGTCTGGACATACTGGGAGTTGTAGTTCTCTCCTCTTATATCTCCTCCTGTAATGTCCTCTGATATAACATAATAACAGCCTGGACATGCTGGGAGTTGTAGTTCTCTCCTCTTATATCTCCTCATTTAATGTCCTCTGATATCACATAATAACAGCCTGGACATGCTGGGAGTTGTAGTCCTCTCCTCTCATATCTCCTCCCTGTAATGTCCTCTGATATCACATAATAACAGTCTGGACATGCTGGGAGTTGTAGTTCTCTCCTCTGATACCTCCTCCCTGTAATGTCCTCTGATATCACATAATAACAGACGGGACATGCTGGGAGTTGTAGTTCTCTCCTCTTATACCTCCTCCTGTAATGACCTCTTATATCTCATAATAACAGCCGGGACATGCTGGGAGTTGTAGTTCTCTTTTCTTATATCTCCTCCTGTAATATTCTCTGATATCACATAATAACAGTCTGGACATGCTGGGAGTTGTAGTTTTCTCCTCTTATACCTCCTCCTGTAATATCCTCTGATATCACATAATAACAGTCTGGACATGCTGGGAGTTGTAGTTCTCTCCTCTTATACCTCCCCCTGTAATGTCCTCTGATATCACATAATAACAGCCTGGACATGCTGGGAGTTGTAGTTCTCTCCACTTATACCTCCTCCTTGTAATGTCCTCTGATATCACAAAATAACAGCCTGGACATGCTGGGAGTTGTAGTTCTCTCCTCTTATATCTCCTCCCTGTAATGTCCTCTGATATCCCATAATAACAGTCTGGACATGCTGGGAGTTGTAGTTCTCTCCTCTTGAAACCTCCTCCTGTAATGTCCTCTGATATCCCATAATAACAGTCTGGACATACTGGGAGTTGTAGTTCTCTCCTCTTATACCTCCTCCTGTAATGTCCTCTGATATCACATAATAACAGTCTGGACATGCTGGGAGTTGTAGTTCTCTCCTCTTATATCTCCTCCTGTAATGTCCTCTGATATCACATAATAACAGCCTGGACATGCTGGGAGTTGTAGTTCTCTCCTCTTATATCTCCTCATTTAATGTCCTCTGATATCACATAATAACAGCCTGGACATGCTGGGAGTTGTAGTCCTCTCCTCTCATATCTCCTCCCTGTAATGTCCTCTGATATCACATAATAACAGTCTGGACATGCTGGGAGTTGTAGTTCTCTCCTCTTATATCTCCTCCTGTAATGTCCTCTTATATCTCATAATAACAGCCGGGACATGCTGGGAGTTGTAGTTCTCTCCTCTTATATCTGCTCCCTGTAATGTCCTCTGAAATCACATAATAACAGTCTGGACATGCTGGGAGTTGTAGTTCTCTTTTCTTATATCTCCTCCTGTAATATTCTCTGATGTCACATAATAACAGTCTGGACATGCTGGGAGTTGTAGTTCTCTCCTCTTATACCTCCTCCTTGTAATGTCCTCTGATATCACAAAATAACAGCCTGGACATGCTGGGAGTTGTAGTACTCTCCTCTTATACCTCCTCTTGTAATGTCCTCTGATATCACATAATAACAGCCTGGACATGCTTGGAGTTGTAGTCCTCTCCCCTTATATCTCCCCCTGTAATGTCCTCTGATATCACATAATAACAGCCTGGACATGCTTGGAGTTGTAGTTCTCTCCTCTTTTATCTCCACCCTGTAATGTCCTCTGATATCACATAATAACAGCCTGGACATGCTGGGAGTTGTAGTTCTCTCCTCTTATACCTCCTCCTGTAAAGTCCTCTGATATCACATAGTAACAAACTGGACATGCTGGGAGTTGTAGTCCTCTCCTCATATCTCTTCCCTGTAATGTCCTTTGATATCACATAATAACAGCCTAGACATGCTGGGAGTTGTAGTTCTCTCCTCTTATACCTCCTCCTGTAATGTACTCTGATATCACATAATAACAGTCTGGACATGCTGGGAGCTGTAGTTCTCTCCTCTTATACCTCCTGTAATGTCCTCTGATATCACATAATAACAGTTTGGACATGCTGGGGGTTGTAGTCCTCTCCTCTTATACCTCCCCCTGTAATGTCCTCTGATATCACATAATAACAGTCTGGACATGCTGGGAGTTGTAGTCCTCTCCTCTTATACCTCCTCCTGTAATGTCCTCTGATATCCCATAATAACAGCCTGGACATGCTGGGAGTTGTAGTTCTCTCATCATACCTCCTCCTGTAATTTTCTCTGATATCACATAATAACAGTCTGGACATGCTGGGAGTTGTAGTATTCTCCTCTTATACCTCCTCCTGTAATGTCCTCTGATATCACATAATAACAGCCTGGACATGCTGGGAGTTGTAGTTCTCTCCTCTTATACCTCCTCCCTGTAATGTCCTCTGAAATCTCATAATAACAATCTGGACATGCTGGGAGTTGTAGTTCTCTCCTCATACCTCCTCCTGTAATGTCCTCTGATATCCCATAATAACAGCCTGGACATGCTGAGAGTTGTAGTTCTCTCCTCTTATACCTCCTCCTGTAATGTCCTCTGATATCACATAATAACAGCCTGGACATGCTGGGAGTTGTAGTTCTCTCCTCCTATACCTCCTCCCTGTAATGTCCTCTGATATCTCATAATAACAATCTGAACATGCTGGGAGTTGTAGTTCTCTCCTCTTATATCTCCTCCTTTTAATGTCCTCTGATATCCCATAATAACAGTCTGGACATGCTGGGAGTTGTAGTTCTCTCCTCTTATACCTCTTCCTGTAATGTCTCTGATATCACATAATAACAGTCTGGACATGCTGGGAGTTATAGTTCTCTCCTCTTAGATCTACTCCTGTAATATTCTCTGATATCACATAATAACTGTCTGGACATGCTGGGAGTTGTAGTTCTCTCCTCTTATACCTCCTCCTGTAATGTCGTCTGATATCAGATAATAACAGTCTAGACATTCTGAGAGTTGTAGTTCTCTCCTCTTCTACCCCTCCCTGTAATGTCCTCTGATATCACATAATAACAGTCTGGACATGCTGGGAGTTGTAGTCCTCTCCTCTTATATATCCTCCTGTAATGTCCTCTGATATCCCATAATAACAACCTGGACATGCTGGGAGTTGTAGTCCTCTCCTCATATACCTCCTCCTGTAATGTCCTCAGATATCACATAATAACAGTCTGGACATGCTGGGAGTTGTAGTTCTCTCCTCTTATATCTCCTCCTGTAATATTCTCTGATATCACATAATAACAGTCTGGACATGCTGGGAGTTGTAGTTCTCTCCTCTTATATCTCCTCATTTAATGTCCTCTGATATCACATAATAACAGCCTGGACATGCTGGGAGTTGTAGTCCTCTCCTCTCATATCTCCTCCCTGTAATGTCCTCTGATATCACATAATAACAGTCTGGACATGCTGGGAGTTGTAGTTCAATCCTCTGATACCTCCTCCCTGTAATGTCCTCTGATATCCCATAATAACAGTCAGGACATACTGGGAGTTGTAGTTCTCTCCTCTTATACCTCCTCCTGTAATGTCCTCTGATATCACATAATAACAGTCTGGACATGCTGGGAGTTGTAGTTCTCTCCTCTTATATCTACTCCTGTAATGTCCTCTGATATCACATAATAACAGCCGGGACATGCTGGGAGTTGTAGTTCTCTCCTCTTATATCTCCTCATTTAATGTCCTCTGATATCACATAATAACAGCCTGGACATGCTGGGAGTTGTAGTCCTCTCCTCTCATATCTCCTCCCTGTAATGTCCTCTGATATCACATAATAACAGTCTGGACATGCTGGGAGTTGTAGTTCTCTCCTCTGATACCTCCTCCCTGTAATGTCCTCTGATATCACATAATAACAGCCGGGACATGCTGGGAGTTGTAGTTCTCTCCTCGTATATCTGCTCCCTGTAATGTCCTCTTATATCTCATAATAACAGCCGGAAATGCTGGGAGTTGTAGTTCTCTCCTCTTATATCTGCTCCCTGTAATGTCCTCTGAAATCACATAATAACAGTCTGGACATGCTGGGAGTTGTAGTTCTCTCCTCTTATACCTCCTCCTGTAATGTCCTCGGATATATCATAATAAGTCTGGACATGCTGGGAGTTGTAGTTCTCTCCTCTTATACCTCCTCCTGTATCGTCGTCTGATATCCCATAATAACAATCTGGACATGATGGGAGTTGTACTTCTCTCCTCTTATACCTTCTCCTGTAATGTCCTCTGATATCACATAACAGTCTGGACATGCTGGGAGTTGTAGTTCTCTCCTCTTATACCTCCTCCTGTAATGTCGTCTGATATCCCATAATAGCAGTCTGGACATGCTGGGAGTTGTAGTCCTCTCCTCTTATATATCCTCCTGTAATGTCCTCTGATATCCCATAATAACACCCTGGACATGCTGGGAGTTGTAGTCCTCTCCTCTTATACCTCCTCCTGTAATGTCTCTGATATCACATAATAACAGTCTGGACATGCTGGGAGTTATAGTTCTCTCCTCTTAGATCTCCTCCTGTAATATTCTCTGATATCACACAATAACTGTCTGGACATGCTGGGAGTTGTAGTTCTCTCCTCTTATACCTCCTACTGTAATGTCATCTGATATCAGATAATAACAGTCTAGACATTCTGAGAGTTGTAGTTCTCTCCTCTTCTACCCCTCCCTGTAATGTCCTCTGATATCACATAATAACAGTCTGGACATGCTGGGAGTTGTAGTCCTCTCCTCTTATATATCCTCCTGTAATGTCCTCTGATATCCCATAATAACAGTCTGGACATGCTGGGAGTTATAGTTCTCTCCTCTTATACCTCCTCCTGTAATGTCCTCAGATATCACATAATAACAGTCTGGACATGCTGGGAGGTTTAGTTCTCTCCTCTTATATCTCCTCCTGTAATATTCTCTGATATCACATAATAACAGTCTGGACATGCTGGGAGTTGTAGTTCTCTCCTCTTATACCTCCTCCCTGTAATGTCCTCTGATATCTCATAATAACAATCTGGACATGCTGGGAGTTGTAGTTCTCTCCTCTTATACCTCCTCCTGTAATGTCCTCTGATATCCCATAATAACAGTCTGGACATACTGGGAGTTGTAGTTCTCTCCTCTTATATCTCCTCCTGTAATGTCCTCTGATATAACATAATAACAGCCTGGACATGCTGGGAGTTGTAGTTCTCTCCTCTTATATCTCCTCATTTAATGTCCTCTGATATCACATAATAACAGCCTGGACATGCTGGGAGTTGTAGTCCTCTCCTCTCATATCTCCTCCCTGTAATGTCCTCTGATATCACATAATAACAGTCTGGACATGCTGGGAGTTGTAGTTCTCTCCTCTTATACCTCCTCCCTGTAATGTCCTCTGATATCTCATAATAACAATCTGGACATGCTGGGAGTTGTAGTTCTCTCCTCTTATACCTCCTCCTGTAATGTCCTCTGATATCCCATAATAACAGTCTGGACATACTGGGAGTTGTAGTTCTCTCCTCTTATATCTCCTCCTGTAATGTCCTCTGATATAACATAATAACAGCCTGGACATGCTGGGAGTTGTAGTTCTCTCCTCTTATATCTCCTCATTTAATGTCCTCTGATATCACATAATAACAGCCTGGACATGCTGGGAGTTGTAGTCCTCTCCTCTCATATCTCCTCCCTGTAATGTCCTCTGATATCACATAATAACAGTCTGGACATGCTGGGAGTTGTAGTTCTCTCCTCTGATACCTCCTCCCTGTAATGTCCTCTGATATCACATAATAACAGACGGGACATGCTGGGAGTTGTAGTTCTCTCCTCTTATACCTCCTCCTGTAATGACCTCTGATATCTCATAATAACAATCTGGACATGCTGGGAGTTGTAGTTCTCTCCTCTTATACCTCCTCCTGTAATGTCCTCTGATATCCCATAATAACAGTCTGGACATACTGGGAGTTGTAGTTCTCTCCTCTTATATCTCCTCCTGTAATGTCCTCTGATATAACATAATAACAGCCTGGACATGCTGGGAGTTGTAGTTCTCTCCTCTTATATCTCCTCATTTAATGTCCTCTGATATCACATAATAACATCCTGGACATGCTGGGAGTTGTAGTCCTCTCCTCTCATATCTCCTCCCTGTAATGTCCTCTGATATCACATAATAACAGTCTGGACATGCTGGGAGTTGTAGTTCTCTCCTCTGATACCTCCTCCCTGTAATGTCCTCTGATATCACATAATAACAGACGGGACATGCTGGGAGTTGTAGTTCTCTCCTCTTATACCTCCTCCTGTAATGACCTCTTATATCTCATAATAACAGCCGGGACATGCTGGGAGTTGTAGTTCTCTTTTCTTATATCTCCTCCTGTAATATTCTCTGATATCACATAATAACAGTCTGGACATGCTGGGAGTTGTAGTTTTCTCCTCTTATACCTCCTCCTGTAATATCCTCTGATATCACATAATAACAGTCTGGACATGCTGGGAGTTGTAGTTCTCTCCTCTTATACCTCCCCCTGTAATGTCCTCTGATATCACATAATAACAGCCTGGACATGCTGGGAGTTGTAGTTCTCTCCACTTATACCTCCTCCTTGTAATGTCCTCTGATATCACAAAATAACAGCCTGGACATGCTGGGAGTTGTAGTTCTCTCCTCTTATATCTCCTCCCTGTAATGTCCTCTGATATCCCATAATAACAGTCTGGACATGCTGGGAGTTGTAGTTCTCTCCTCTTGAAACCTCCTCCTGTAATGTCCTCTGATATCCCATAATAACAGTCTGGACATACTGGGAGTTGTAGTTCTCTCCTCTTATACCTCCTCCTGTAATGTCCTCTGATATCACATAATAACAGTCTGGACATGCTGGGAGTTGTAGTTCTCTCCTCTTATATCTCCTCCTGTAATGTCCTCTGATATCACATAATAACAGCCTGGACATGCTGGGAGTTGTAGTTCTCTCCTCTTATATCTCCTCATTTAATGTCCTCTGATATCACATAATAACAGCCTGGACATGCTGGGAGTTGTAGTCCTCTCCTCTCATATCTCCTCCCTGTAATGTCCTCTGATATCACATAATAACAGTCTGGACAT
Organism: Rhinoderma darwinii; assembly: GCF_050947455.1. Taxonomy (NCBI): domain Eukaryota; kingdom Metazoa; phylum Chordata; class Amphibia; order Anura; family Rhinodermatidae; genus Rhinoderma; species Rhinoderma darwinii. The sequence continues at coordinate 665,336,178 of NC_134687.1, forward strand.
GCTGGGAGTTGTAGTTCTCTCCTCTGATACCTCCTCCCTGTAATGTCCTCTGATATCACATAATAACAGCCGGGACATGCTGGGAGTTGTAGTTCTCTCCTCGTATATCTGCTCCCTGTAATGTCCTCTTATATCTCATAATAACAGCCGGAAATGCTGGGAGTTGTAGTTCTCTCCTCTTATATCTGCTTCCTGTAATGTCCTCTGAAATCACATAATAACAGTCTGGACATGCTGGGAGTTGTAGTTCTCTCCTCTTATACCTCCTCCTGTATCGTCGTCTGATATCCCATAATAACAATCTGGACATGATGGGAGTTGTACTTCTCTCCTCTTATACCTCCTCCTGTAATGTCCTCTGATATCACATAACAGTCTGGACATGCTGGGAGTTGTAGTTCTCTCCTCTTATACCTCCTCCTGTAATGTCGTCTGATATCCCATAATAACAGTCTGGACATGCTGGGAGTTGTACTTCTCTCCTCTTATACCTCCTTCTGTAATGTTCCCTTATATCACATAATAACAGTCTGGACATGCTGGGAGTTGTAGTTCTCTCCTCTTATACCTCCTCCTGTAATGTCGTCTGATATCCCATAATAACAGTCTGGACATGTTGGGAGTTGTAGTCCTCTCCTCTTTTATCTCCTCCTGTAATGTCCTCTGATATCCCATAATAACAACCTGGACATGCTGGGAGTTTTAGTCCTCTCCTCTTACACCCCCTCCCAGTAATGTCCTCAGATATCACAAAATAACAGTCTGGATATGCTAGGAGTTGTAGTTATCTCCTCTTATATCTCCTCCTGTAATATTCTCCGATATCACATAATAACAGTCTGGACATGCTGGGAGTTGTAGTTCTCTCCTCTTATACCTCCTCCCTGTAATGTCCTCTGATATCTCATAATAACAATCTGGACATGCTGGGAGTTGTAGTTCTCTCCTCTTATACCTCCTCCTGTAATGTCCTCTGATATCACATAATAACAGCCTGGACATGCTGGGAGTTGTAGTTCTCTCCTCTAATACCTCCTCCCTGTAATGTCCTCTTATATCACATAATAACAGCCGGGACATGCTGGGAGTTGTAGTTCTCTCCACGTATATATCTGCTCCCTGTAATGTCCTCTTATATCTCATGATAACAGCCGGGACATGCTGGGAGTTGTAGTTCTGTCCTCTTATATCTGCTCCCTGTAATGTCCTCTGATATCACATAATAACAGCCTGGACATGCTGGGAGTTGTAGTTCTCTCCACTTATACCTCCTCCTTGTAAAGTCCTCTGATATCACAAAATAACAGCCTGGACATGCTGGAAGTTGTAGTTCTCTTTTCTTATATCTCCTCCTGTAATGTCCTCTGATATCCCATAATAACAGCCTGGACATGCTGGGAGTTGTAGTTCTCTTTTCTTATATCTCCTCCTGTAATGTCCTCTGATATCACATAATAACAGCCTTGACATGCTGGAAGTTGTAGTTCTCTCCTCTTATATCTCCTCCTGTAATGTCCTCTGATATCCCATAATAACAGCCTGTACATGCTGGGAGTTGTAGTCCTCTCCTCTCATATCTCCTCCCTGTAATGTCCTCTGATATCACATAATAACAGTCTGGACATGCTGGGAGTTATAGTTCTCTCCTCTGATACCTCCTCCCTGTAATGTCCTCTGATATCGCATAATAACAGCCGGGACATGCTGGGAGTTGTAGTTCTCTCCTCGTATATCTGCTCCCTGTAATGTCCTCTTATATCTCATAATAACAGCCGGGACATGCTGGGAGTTGTAGTTCTCTCCTCTTATATCTGCTCCCTGTAATGTCCTCTGAAATCACATAATAACAGTCTGGACATGCTGGGAGTTGTAGTTCTCTTTTCTTATATCTCCTCCTGTAATATTCTCTGATGTCACATAATAACAGTCTGGACATGCTGGGAGTTGTAGTACTCTCCTCTTATACCTCCTCTTGTAATGTCCTCTGATATCACATAATAACAGCCTGGACATGCTTGGAGTTGTAGTCCTCTCCCCTTATATCTCCCCCTGTAATGTCCTCTGATATCACATAATAACAGCCTGGACATGCTTGGAGTTGTAGTTCTCTCCTCTTTTATCTCCACCCTGTAATGTCCTCTGATATCACATAATAACAGCCTGGACATGCTGGGAGTTGTAGTTCTCTCCTCTTATACCTCCTCCTGTAAAGTCCTCTGATATCACATAGTAACAAACTGGACATGCTGGGAGTTGTAGTCCTCTCCTCATATCTCTTCCCTGTAATGTCCTTTGATATCACATAATAACAGCCTAGACATGCTGGGAGTTGTAGTTCTCTCCTCTTATACCTCCTCCTGTAATGTACTCTGATATCACATAATAACAGTCTGGACATGCTGGGAGCTGTAGTTCTCTCCTCTTATACCTCCTGTAATGTCCTCTGATATCACATAATAACAGTTTGGACATGCTGGGGGTTGTAGTCCTCTCCTCTTATACCTCCCCCTGTAATGTCCTCTGATATCACATAATAACAGTCTGGACATGCTGGGAGTTGTAGTCCTCTCCTCTTATACCTCCTCCTGTAATGTCCTCTGATATCCCATAATAACAGCCTGGACATGCTGGGAGTTGTAGTTCTCTCATCATACCTCCTCCTGTAATTTTCTCTGATATCACATAATAACAGTCTGGACATGCTGGGAGTTGTAGTATTCTCCTCTTATACCTCCTCCTGTAATGTCCTCTGATATCACATAATAACAGCCTGGACATGCTGGGAGTTGTAGTTCTCTCCTCTTATACCTCCTCCCTGTAATGTCCTCTGAAATCTCATAATAACAATCTGGACATGCTGGGAGTTGTAGTTCTCTCCTCATACCTCCTCCTGTAATGTCCTCTGATATCCCATAATAACAGCCTGGACATGCTGAGAGTTGTAGTTCTCTCCTCTTATACCTCCTCCTGTAATGTCCTCTGATATCACATAATAACAGCCTGGACATGCTGGGAGTTGTAGTTCTCTCCTCCTATACCTCCTCCCTGTAATGTCCTCTGATATCTCATAATAACAATCTGAACATGCTGGGAGTTGTAGTTCTCTCCTCTTATATCTCCTCCTTTTAATGTCCTCTGATATCCCATAATAACAGTCTGGACATGCTGGGAGTTGTAGTTCTCTCCTCTTATACCTCTTCCTGTAATGTCTCTGATATCACATAATAACAGTCTGGACATGCTGGGAGTTATAGTTCTCTCCTCTTAGATCTACTCCTGTAATATTCTCTGATATCACATAATAACTGTCTGGACATGCTGGGAGTTGTAGTTCTCTCCTCTTATACCTCCTCCTGTAATGTCGTCTGATATCAGATAATAACAGTCTAGACATTCTGAGAGTTGTAGTTCTCTCCTCTTCTACCCCTCCCTGTAATGTCCTCTGATATCACATAATAACAGTCTGGACATGCTGGGAGTTGTAGTCCTCTCCTCTTATATATCCTCCTGTAATGTCCTCTGATATCCCATAATAACAACCTGGACATGCTGGGAGTTGTAGTCCTCTCCTCATATACCTCCTCCTGTAATGTCCTCAGATATCACATAATAACAGTCTGGACATGCTGGGAGTTGTAGTTCTCTCCTCTTATATCTCCTCCTGTAATATTCTCTGATATCACATAATAACAGTCTGGACATGCTGGGAGTTGTAGTTCTCTCCTCTTATATCTCCTCATTTAATGTCCTCTGATATCACATAATAACAGCCTGGACATGCTGGGAGTTGTAGTCCTCTCCTCTCATATCTCCTCCCTGTAATGTCCTCTGATATCACATAATAACAGTCTGGACATGCTGGGAGTTGTAGTTCTCTCCTCTGATACCTCCTCCCTGTAATGTCCTCTGATATCCCATAATAACAGTCAGGACATACTGGGAGTTGTAGTTCTCTCCTCTTATACCTCCTCCTGTAATGTCCTCTGATATCACATAATAACAGTCTGGACATGCTGGGAGTTGTAGTTCTCTCCTCTTATATCTACTCCTGTAATGTCCTCTGATATCACATAATAACAGCCGGGACATGCTGGGAGTTGTAGTTCTCTCCTCTTATATCTCCTCATTTAATGTCCTCTGATATCACATAATAACAGCCTGGACATGCTGGGAGTTGTAGTCCTCTCCTCTCATATCTCCTCCCTGTAATGTCCTCTGATATCACATAATAACAGTCTGGACATGCTGGGAGTTGTAGTTCTCTCCTCTGATACCTCCTCCCTGTAATGTCCTCTGATATCACATAATAACAGCCGGGACATGCTGGGAGTTGTAGTTCTCTCCTCGTATATCTGCTCCCTGTAATGTCCTCTTATATCTCATAATAACAGCCGGAAATGCTGGGAGTTGTAGTTCTCTCCTCTTATATCTGCTCCCTGTAATGTCCTCTGAAATCACATAATAACAGTCTGGACATGCTGGGAGTTGTAGTTCTCTCCTCTTATACCTCCTCCTGTAATGTCCTCGGATATATCATAATAAGTCTGGACATGCTGGGAGTTGTAGTTCTCTCCTCTTATACCTCCTCCTGTATCGTCGTCTGATATCCCATAATAACAATCTGGACATGATGGGAGTTGTACTTCTCTCCTCTTATACCTTCTCCTGTAATGTCCTCTGATATCACATAACAGTCTGGACATGCTGGGAGTTGTAGTTCTCTCCTCTTATACCTCCTCCTGTAATGTCGTCTGATATCCCATAATAGCAGTCTGGACATGCTGGGAGTTGTAGTCCTCTCCTCTTATATATCCTCCTGTAATGTCCTCTGATATCCCATAATAACACCCTGGACATGCTGGGAGTTGTAGTCCTCTCCTCTTATACCTCCTCCTGTAATGTCTCTGATATCACATAATAACAGTCTGGACATGCTGGGAGTTATAGTTCTCTCCTCTTAGATCTCCTCCTGTAATATTCTCTGATATCACACAATAACTGTCTGGACATGCTGGGAGTTGTAGTTCTCTCCTCTTATACCTCCTACTGTAATGTCATCTGATATCAGATAATAACAGTCTAGACATTCTGAGAGTTGTAGTTCTCTCCTCTTCTACCCCTCCCTGTAATGTCCTCTGATATCACATAATAACAGTCTGGACATGCTGGGAGTTGTAGTCCTCTCCTCTTATATATCCTCCTGTAATGTCCTCTGATATCCCATAATAACAGTCTGGACATGCTGGGAGTTATAGTTCTCTCCTCTTATACCTCCTCCTGTAATGTCCTCAGATATCACATAATAACAGTCTGGACATGCTGGGAGGTTTAGTTCTCTCCTCTTATATCTCCTCCTGTAATATTCTCTGATATCACATAATAACAGTCTGGACATGCTGGGAGTTGTAGTTCTCTCCTCTTATACCTCCTCCCTGTAATGTCCTCTGATATCTCATAATAACAATCTGGACATGCTGGGAGTTGTAGTTCTCTCCTCTTATACCTCCTCCTGTAATGTCCTCTGATATCCCATAATAACAGTCTGGACATACTGGGAGTTGTAGTTCTCTCCTCTTATATCTCCTCCTGTAATGTCCTCTGATATAACAAAATAACAGCCTGGACATGCTGGGAGTTGTAGTTCTCTCCTCTTATATCTCCTCATTTAATGTCCTCTGATATCACATAATAACAGCCTGGACATGCTGGGAGTTGTAGTCCTCTCCTCTCATATCTCCTCCCTGTAATGTCCTCTGATATCACATAATAACAGTCTGGACATGCTGGGAGTTGTAGTTCTCTCCTCTGATACCTCCTCCCTGTAATGTCCTCTGATATCACATAATAACAGACGGGACATGCTGGGAGTTGTAGTTCTCTCCTCTTATACCTCCTCCTGTAATGACCTCTTATATCTCATAATAACAGCCGGGACATGCTGGGAGTTGTAGTTCTCTTTTCTTATATCTCCTCCTGTAATATTCTCTGATATCACATAATAACAGTCTGGACATGCTGGGAGTTGTAGTTTTCTCCTCTTATACCTCCTCCTGTAATATCCTCTGATATCACATAATAACAGTCTGGACATGCTGGGAGTTGTAGTTCTCTCCTCTTATACCTCCCCCTGTAATGTCCTCTGATATCACATAATAACAGCCTGGACATGCTGGGAGTTGTAGTTCTCTCCACTTATACCTCCTCCTTGTAATGTCCTCTGATATCACAAAATAACAGCCTGGACATGCTGGGAGTTGTAGTTCTCTCCTCTTATATCTCCTCCCTGTAATGTCCTCTGATATCCCATAATAACAGTCTGGACATGCTGGGAGTTGTAGTTCTCTCCTCTTGAAACCTCCTCCTGTAATGTCCTCTGATATCCCATAATAACAGTCTGGACATACTGGGAGTTGTAGTTCTCTCCTCTTATACCTCCTCCTGTAATGTCCTCTGATATCACATAATAACAGTCTGGACATGCTGGGAGTTGTAGTTCTCTCCTCTTATATCTCCTCCTGTAATGTCCTCTGATATCACATAATAACAGCCTGGACATGCTGGGAGTTGTAGTTCTCTCCTCTTATATCTCCTCATTTAATGTCCTCTGATATCACATAATAACAGCCTGGACATGCTGGGAGTTGTAGTCCTCTCCTCTCATATCTCCTCCCTGTAATGTCCTCTGATATCACATAATAACAGTCTGGACATGCTGGGAGTTGTAGTTCTCTCCTCTTATATCTCCTCCTGTAATGTCCTCTTATATCTCATAATAACAGCCGGGACATGCTGGGAGTTGTAGTTCTCTCCTCTTATATCTGCTCCCTGTAATGTCCTCTGAAATCACATAATAACAGTCTGGACATGCTGGGAGTTGTAGTTCTCTTTTCTTATATCTCCTCCTGTAATATTCTCTGATGTCACATAATAACAGTCTGGACATGCTGGGAGTTGTAGTTCTCTCCTCTTATACCTCCTCCTTGTAATGTCCTCTGATATCACAAAATAACAGCCTGGACATGCTGGGAGTTGTAGTACTCTCCTCTTATACCTCCTCTTGTAATGTCCTCTGATATCACATAATAACAGCCTGGACATGCTTGGAGTTGTAGTCCTCTCCCCTTATATCTCCCCCTGTAATGTCCTCTGATATCACATAATAACAGCCTGGACATGCTTGGAGTTGTAGTTCTCTCCTCTTTTATCTCCACCCTGTAATGTCCTCTGATATCACATAATAACAGCCTGGACATGCTGGGAGTTGTAGTTCTCTCCTCTTATACCTCCTCCTGTAAAGTCCTCTGATATCACATAGTAACAAACTGGACATGCTGGGAGTTGTAGTCCTCTCCTCATATCTCTTCCCTGTAATGTCCTTTGATATCACATAATAACAGCCTAGACATGCTGGGAGTTGTAGTTCTCTCCTCTTATACCTCCTCCTGTAATGTACTCTGATATCACATAATAACAGTCTGGACATGCTGGGAGCTGTAGTTCTCTCCTCTTATACCTCCTGTAATGTCCTCTGATATCACATAATAACAGTTTGGACATGCTGGGGGTTGTAGTCCTCTCCTCTTATACCTCCCCCTGTAATGTCCTCTGATATCACATAATAACAGTCTGGACATGCTGGGAGTTGTAGTCCTCTCCTCTTATACCTCCTCCTGTAATGTCCTCTGATATCCCATAATAACAGCCTGGACATGCTGGGAGTTGTAGTTCTCTCATCATACCTCCTCCTGTAATTTTCTCTGATATCACATAATAACAGTCTGGACATGCTGGGAGTTGTAGTATTCTCCTCTTATACCTCCTCCTGTAATGTCCTCTGATATCACATAATAACAGCCTGGACATGCTGGGAGTTGTAGTTCTCTCCTCTTATACCTCCTCCCTGTAATGTCCTCTGAAATCTCATAATAACAATCTGGACATGCTGGGAGTTGTAGTTCTCTCCTCATACCTCCTCCTGTAATGTCCTCTGATATCCCATAATAACAGCCTGGACATGCTGAGAGTTGTAGTTCTCTCCTCTTATACCTCCTCCTGTAATGTCCTCTGATATCACATAATAACAGCCTGGACATGCTGGGAGTTGTAGTTCTCTCCTCCTATACCTCCTCCCTGTAATGTCCTCTGATATCTCATAATAACAATCTGAACATGCTGGGAGTTGTAGTTCTCTCCTCTTATATCTCCTCCTTTTAATGTCCTCTGATATCCCATAATAACAGTCTGGACATGCTGGGAGTTGTAGTTCTCTCCTCTTATACCTCTTCCTGTAATGTCTCTGATATCACATAATAACAGTCTGGACATGCTGGGAGTTATAGTTCTCTCCTCTTAGATCTACTCCTGTAATATTCTCTGATATCACATAATAACTGTCTGGACATGCTGGGAGTTGTAGTTCTCTCCTCTTATACCTCCTCCTGTAATGTCGTCTGATATCAGATAATAACAGTCTAGACATTCTGAGAGTTGTAGTTCTCTCCTCTTCTACCCCTCCCTGTAATGTCCTCTGATATCACATAATAACAGTCTGGACATGCTGGGAGTTGTAGTCCTCTCCTCTTATATATCCTCCTGTAATGTCCTCTGATATCCCATAATAACAACCTGGACATGCTGGGAGTTGTAGTCCTCTCCTCATATACCTCCTCCTGTAATGTCCTCAGATATCACATAATAACAGTCTGGACATGCTGGGAGTTGTAGTTCTCTCCTCTTATATCTCCTCCTGTAATATTCTCTGATATCACATAATAACAGTCTGGACATGCTGGGAGTTGTAGTTCTCTCCTCTTATATCTCCTCATTTAATGTCCTCTGATATCACATAATAACAGCCTGGACATGCTGGGAGTTGTAGTCCTCTCCTCTCATATCTCCTCCCTGTAATGTCCTCTGATATCACATAATAACAGTCTGGACATGCTGGGAGTTGTAGTTCTCTCCTCTGATACCTCCTCCCTGTAATGTCCTCTGATATCCCATAATAACAGTCAGGACATACTGGGAGTTGTAGTTCTCTCCTCTTATACCTCCTCCTGTAATGTCCTCTGATATCACATAATAACAGTCTGGACATGCTGGGAGTTGTAGTTCTCTCCTCTTATATCTACTCCTGTAATGTCCTCTGATATCACATAATAACAGCCGGGACATGCTGGGAGTTGTAGTTCTCTCCTCTTATATCTCCTCATTTAATGTCCTCTGATATCACATAATAACAGCCTGGACATGCTGGGAGTTGTAGTCCTCTCCTCTCATATCTCCTCCCTGTAATGTCCTCTGATATCACATAATAACAGTCTGGACATGCTGGGAGTTGTAGTTCTCTCCTCTGATACCTCCTCCCTGTAATGTCCTCTGATATCACATAATAACAGCCGGGACATGCTGGGAGTTGTAGTTCTCTCCTCGTATATCTGCTCCCTGTAATGTCCTCTTATATCTCATAATAACAGCCGGAAATGCTGGGAGTTGTAGTTCTCTCCTCTTATATCTGCTCCCTGTAATGTCCTCTGAAATCACATAATAACAGTCTGGACATGCTGGGAGTTGTAGTTCTCTCCTCTTATACCTCCTCCTGTAATGTCCTCGGATATATCATAATAAGTCTGGACATGCTGGGAGTTGTAGTTCTCTCCTCTTATACCTCCTCCTGTATCGTCGTCTGATATCCCATAATAACAATCTGGACATGATGGGAGTTGTACTTCTCTCCTCTTATACCTTCTCCTGTAATGTCCTCTGATATCACATAACAGTCTGGACATGCTGGGAGTTGTAGTTCTCTCCTCTTATACCTCCTCCTGTAATGTCGTCTGATATCCCATAATAGCAGTCTGGACATGCTGGGAGTTGTAGTCCTCTCCTCTTATATATCCTCCTGTAATGTCCTCTGATATCCCATAATAACACCCTGGACATGCTGGGAGTTGTAGTCCTCTCCTCTTATACCTCCTCCTGTAATGTCTCTGATATCACATAATAACAGTCTGGACATGCTGGGAGTTATAGTTCTCTCCTCTTAGATCTCCTCCTGTAATATTCTCTGATATCACACAATAACTGTCTGGACATGCTGGGAGTTGTAGTTCTCTCCTCTTATACCTCCTACTGTAATGTCATCTGATATCAGATAATAACAGTCTAGACATTCTGAGAGTTGTAGTTCTCTCCTCTTCTACCCCTCCCTGTAATGTCCTCTGATATCACATAATAACAGTCTGGACATGCTGGGAGTTGTAGTCCTCTCCTCTTATATATCCTCCTGTAATGTCCTCTGATATCCCATAATAACAGTCTGGACATGCTGGGAGTTATAGTTCTCTCCTCTTATACCTCCTCCTGTAATGTCCTCAGATATCACATAATAACAGTCTGGACATGCTGGGAGGTTTAGTTCTCTCCTCTTATATCTCCTCCTGTAATATTCTCTGATATCACATAATAACAGTCTGGACATGCTGGGAGTTGTAGTTCTCTCCTCTTATACCTCCTCCCTGTAATGTCCTCTGATATCTCATAATAACAATCTGGACATGCTGGGAGTTGTAGTTCTCTCCTCTTATACCTCCTCCTGTAATGTCCTCTGATATCCCATAATAACAGTCTGGACATACTGGGAGTTGTAGTTCTCTCCTCTTATATCTCCTCCTGTAATGTCCTCTGATATAACATAATAACAGCCTGGACATGCTGGGAGTTGTAGTTCTCTCCTCTTATATCTCCTCATTTAATGTCCTCTGATATCACATAATAACAGCCTGGACATGCTGGGAGTTGTAGTCCTCTCCTCTCATATCTCCTCCCTGTAATGTCCTCTGATATCACATAATAACAGTCTGGACATGCTGGGAGTTGTAGTTCTCTCCTCTGATACCTCCTCCCTGTAATGTCCTCTGATATCACATAATAACAGACGGGACATGCTGGGAGTTGTAGTTCTCTCCTCTTATACCTCCTCCTGTAATGACCTCTTATATCTCATAATAACAGCCGGGACATGCTGGGAGTTGTAGTTCTCTTTTCTTATATCTCCTCCTGTAATATTCTCTGATATCACATAATAACAGTCTGGACATGCTGGGAGTTGTAGTTTTCTCCTCTTATACCTCCTCCTGTAATATCCTCTGATATCACATAATAACAGTCTGGACATGCTGGGAGTTGTAGTTCTCTCCTCTTATACCTCCCCCTGTAATGTCCTCTGATATCACATAATAACAGCCTGGACATGCTGGGAGTTGTAGTTCTCTCCACTTATACCTCCTCCTTGTAATGTCCTCTGATATCACAAAATAACAGCCTGGACATGCTGGGAGTTGTAGTTCTCTCCTCTTATATCTCCTCCCTGTAATGTCCTCTGATATCCCATAATAACAGTCTGGACATGCTGGGAGTTGTAGTTCTCTCCTCTTGAAACCTCCTCCTGTAATGTCCTCTGATATCCCATAATAACAGTCTGGACATACTGGGAGTTGTAGTTCTCTCCTCTTATACCTCCTCCTGTAATGTCCTCTGATATCACATAATAACAGTCTGGACATGCTGGGAGTTGTAGTTCTCTCCTCTTATATCTCCTCCTGTAATGTCCTCTGATATCACATAATAACAGCCTGGACATGCTGGGAGTTGTAGTTCTCTCCTCTTATATCTCCTCATTTAATGTCCTCTGATATCACATAATAACAGCCTGGACATGCTGGGAGTTGTAGTCCTCTCCTCTCATATCTCCTCCCTGTAATGTCCTCTGATATCACATAATAACAGTCTGGACATGCTGGGAGTTGTAGTTCTCTCCTCTGATACCTCCTCCCTGTAATGTCCTCTGATATCACATAATAACAGCCGGGACATGCTGGGAGTTGTAGTTCTCTCCTCGTATATCTGCTCCCTGTAATGTCCTCTTATATCTCATAATAACAGCCGGAAATGCTGGGAGTTGTAGTTCTCTCCTCTTATATCTGCTTCCTGTAATGTCCTCTGAAATCACATAATAACAGTCTGGACATGCTGGGAGTTGTAGTTCTCTCCTCTTATACCTCCTCCTGTATCGTCGTCTGATATCCCATAATAACAATCTGGACATGATGGGAGTTGTACTTCTCTCCTCTTATACCTCCTCCTGTAATGTCCTCTGATATCACATAACAGTCTGGACATGCTGGGAGTTGTAGTTCTCTCCTCTTATACCTCCTCCTGTAATGTCGTCTGATATCCCATAATAACAGTCTGGACATGCTGGGAGTTGTACTTCTCTCCTCTTATACCTCCTTCTGTAATGTTCCCTTATATCACATAATAACAGTCTGGACATGCTGGGAGTTGTAGTTCTCTCCTCTTATACCTCCTCCTGTAATGTCGTCTGATATCCCATAATAACAGTCTGGACATGTTGGGAGTTGTAGTCCTCTCCTCTTTTATCTCCTCCTGTAATGTCCTCTGATATCCCATAATAACAACCTGGACATGCTGGGAGTTTTAGTCCTCTCCTCTTACACCCCCTCCCAGTAATGTCCTCAGATATCACAAAATAACAGTCTGGATATGCTAGGAGTTGTAGTTATCTCCTCTTATATCTCCTCCTGTAATATTCTCCGATATCACATAATAACAGTCTGGACATGCTGGGAGTTGTAGTTCTCTCCTCTTATACCTCCTCCCTGTAATGTCCTCTGATATCTCATAATAACAATCTGGACATGCTGGGAGTTGTAGTTCTCTCCTCTTATACCTCCTCCTGTAATGTCCTCTGATATCACATAATAACAGCCTGGACATGCTGGGAGTTGTAGTTCTCTCCTCTAATACCTCCTCCCTGTAATGTCCTCTTATATCACATAATAACAGCCGGGACATGCTGGGAGTTGTAGTTCTCTCCACGTATATATCTGCTCCCTGTAATGTCCTCTTATATCTCATGATAACAGCCGGGACATGCTGGGAGTTGTAGTTCTGTCCTCTTATATCTGCTCCCTGTAATGTCCTCTGATATCACATAATAACAGCCTGGACATGCTGGGAGTTGTAGTTCTCTCCACTTATACCTCCTCCTTGTAAAGTCCTCTGATATCACAAAATAACAGCCTGGACATGCTGGAAGTTGTAGTTCTCTTTTCTTATATCTCCTCCTGTAATGTCCTCTGATATCCCATAATAACAGCCTGGACATGCTGGGAGTTGTAGTTCTCTTTTCTTATATCTCCTCCTGTAATGTCCTCTGATATCACATAATAACAGCCTTGACATGCTGGAAGTTGTAGTTCTCTCCTCTTATATCTCCTCCTGTAATGTCCTCTGATATCCCATAATAACAGCCTGTACATGCTGGGAGTTGTAGTCCTCTCCTCTCATATCTCCTCCCTGTAATGTCCTCTGATATCACATAATAACAGTCTGGACATGCTGGGAGTTATAGTTCTCTCCTCTGATACCTCCTCCCTGTAATGTCCTCTGATATCGCATAATAACAGCCGGGACATGCTGGGAGTTGTAGTTCTCTCCTCGTATATCTGCTCCCTGTAATGTCCTCTTATATCTCATAATAACAGCCGGGACATGCTGGGAGTTGTAGTTCTCTCCTCTTATATCTGCTCCCTGTAATGTCCTCTGAAATCACATAATAACAGTCTGGACATGCTGGGAGTTGTAGTTCTCTTTTCTTATATCTCCTCCTGTAATATTCTCTGATGTCACATAATAACAGTCTGGACATGCTGGGAGTTGTAGTACTCTCCTCTTATACCTCCTCTTGTAATGTCCTCTGATATCACATAATAACAGCCTGGACATGCTTGGAGTTGTAGTCCTCTCCCCTTATATCTCCCCCTGTAATGTCCTCTGATATCACATAATAACAGCCTGGACATGCTTGGAGTTGTAGTTCTCTCCTCTTTTATCTCCACCCTGTAATGTCCTCTGATATCACATAATAACAGCCTGGACATGCTGGGAGTTGTAGTTCTCTCCTCTTATACCTCCTCCTGTAAAGTCCTCTGATATCACATAGTAACAAACTGGACATGCTGGGAGTTGTAGTCCTCTCCTCATATCTCTTCCCTGTAATGTCCTTTGATATCACATAATAACAGCCTAGACATGCTGGGAGTTGTAGTTCTCTCCTCTTATACCTCCTCCTGTAATGTACTCTGATATCACATAATAACAGTCTGGACATGCTGGGAGCTGTAGTTCTCTCCTCTTATACCTCCTGTAATGTCCTCTGATATCACATAATAACAGTTTGGACATGCTGGGGGTTGTAGTCCTCTCCTCTTATACCTCCCCCTGTAATGTCCTCTGATATCACATAATAACAGTCTGGACATGCTGGGAGTTGTAGTCCTCTCCTCTTATACCTCCTCCTGTAATGTCCTCTGATATCCCATAATAACAGCCTGGACATGCTGGGAGTTGTAGTTCTCTCATCATACCTCCTCCTGTAATTTTCTCTGATATCACATAATAACAGTCTGGACATGCTGGGAGTTGTAGTATTCTCCTCTTATACCTCCTCCTGTAATGTCCTCTGATATCACATAATAACAGCCTGGACATGCTGGGAGTTGTAGTTCTCTCCTCTTATACCTCCTCCCTGTAATGTCCTCTGAAATCTCATAATAACAATCTGGACATGCTGGGAGTTGTAGTTCTCTCCTCATACCTCCTCCTGTAATGTCCTCTGATATCCCATAATAACAGCCTGGACATGCTGAGAGTTGTAGTTCTCTCCTCTTATACCTCCTCCTGTAATGTCCTCTGATATCACATAATAACAGTCTGGACATGCTGGGAGTTGTAGTTCTCTCCTCCTATACCTCCTCCCTGTAATGTCCTCTGATATCTCATAATAACAATCTGAACATGCTGGGAGTTGTAGTTCTCTCCTCTTATATCTCCTCCTTTTAATGTCCTCTGATATCCCATAATAACAGTCTGGACATGCTGGGAGTTGTAGTTCTCTCCTCTTATACCTCTTCCTGTAATGTCTCTGATATCACATAATAACAGTCTGGACATGCTGGGAGTTATAGTTCTCTCCTCTTAGATCTACTCCTGTAATATTCTCTGATATCACATAATAACTGTCTGGACATGCTGGGAGTTGTAGTTCTCTCCTCTTATACCTCCTCCTGTAATGTCGTCTGATATCAGATAATAACAGTCTAGACATTCTGAGAGTTGTAGTTCTCTCCTCTTCTACCCCTCCCTGTAATGTCCTCTGATATCACATAATAACAGTCTGGACATGCTGGGAGTTGTAGTCCTCTCCTCTTATATATCCTCCTGTAATGTCCTCTGATATCCCATAATAACAACCTGGACATGCTGGGAGTTGTAGTCCTCTCCTCATATACCTCCTCCTGTAATGTCCTCAGATATCACATAATAACAGTCTGGACATGCTGGGAGTTGTAGTTCTCTCCTCTTATATCTCCTCCTGTAATATTCTCTGATATCACATAATAACAGTCTGGACATGCTGGGAGTTGTAGTTCTCTCCTCTTATATCTCCTCATTTAATGTCCTCTGATATCACATAATAACAGCCTGGACATGCTGGGAGTTGTAGTCCTCTCCTCTCATATCTCCTCCCTGTAATGTCCTCTGATATCACATAATAACAGTCTGGACATGCTGGGAGTTGTAGTTCTCTCCTCTGATACCTCCTCCCTGTAATGTCCTCTGATATCCCATAATAACAGTCAGGACATACTGGGAGTTGTAGTTCTCTCCTCTTATACCTCCTCCTGTAATGTCCTCTGATATCACATAATAACAGTCTGGACATGCTGGGAGTTGTAGTTCTCTCCTCTTATATCTACTCCTGTAATGTCCTCTGATATCACATAATAACAGCCGGGACATGCTGGGAGTTGTAGTTCTCTCCTCTTATATCTCCTCATTTAATGTCCTCTGATATCACATAATAACAGCCTGGACATGCTGGGAGTTGTAGTCCTCTCCTCTCATATCTCCTCCCTGTAATGTCCTCTGATATCACATAATAACAGTCTGGACATGCTGGGAGTTGTAGTTCTCTCCTCTGATACCTCCTCCCTGTAATGTCCTCTGATATCACATAATAACAGCCGGGACATGCTGGGAGTTGTAGTTCTCTCCTCTTATATCTGCTCCCTGTAATGTCCTCTGAAATCACATAATAACAGTCTGGACATGCTGGGAGTTGTAGTTCTCTCCTCTTATACCTCCTCCTGTAATGTCCTCGGATATATCATAATAAGTCTGGACATGCTGGGAGTTGTAGTTCTCTCCTCTTATACCTCCTCCTGTATCGTCGTCTGATATCCCATAATAACAATCTGGACATGATGGGAGTTGTACTTCTCTCCTCTTATACCTTCTCCTGTAATGTCCTCTGATATCACATAACAGTCTGGACATGCTGGGAGTTGTAGTTCTCTCCTCTTATACCTCCTCCTGTAATGTCGTCTGATATCCCATAATAGCAGTCTGGACATGCTGGGAGTTGTAGTCCTCTCCTCTTATATATCCTCCTGTAATGTCCTCTGATATCCCATAATAACACCCTGGACATGCTGGGAGTTGTAGTCCTCTCCTCTTATACCTCCTCCTGTAATGTCTCTGATATCACATAATAACAGTCTGGACATGCTGGGAGTTATAGTTCTCTCCTCTTAGATCTCCTCCTGTAATATTCTCTGATATCACACAATAACTGTCTGGACATGCTGGGAGTTGTAGTTCTCTCCTCTTATACCTCCTACTGTAATGTCATCTGATATCAGATAATAACAGTCTAGACATTCTGAGAGTTGTAGTTCTCTCCTCTTCTACCCCTCCCTGTAATGTCCTCTGATATCACATAATAACAGTCTGGACATGCTGGGAGTTGTAGTCCTCTCCTCTTATATATCCTCCTGTAATGTCCTCTGATATCCCATAATAACAGTCTGGACATGCTGGGAGTTATAGTTCTCTCCTCTTATACCTCCTCCTGTAATGTCCTCAGATATCACATAATAACAGTCTGGACATGCTGGGAGGTTTAGTTCTCTCCTCTTATATCTCCTCCTGTAATATTCTCTGATATCACATAATAACAATCTGGACATGCTGGGAGTTGTAGTTCTCTCCTCTTATACCTCCTCCTGTAATGTCCTCTGATATCCCATAATAACAGTCTGGACATACTGGGAGTTGTAGTTCTCTCCTCTTATATCTCCTCCTGTAATGTCCTCTGATATAACAAAATAACAGCCTGGACATGCTGGGAGTTGTAGTTCTCTCCTCTTATATCTCCTCATTTAATGTCCTCTGATATCACATAATAACAGCCTGGACATGCTGGGAGTTGTAGTCCTCTCCTCTCATATCTCCTCCCTGTAATGTCCTCTGATATCACATAATAACAGTCTGGACATGCTGGGAGTTGTAGTTCTCTCCTCTGATACCTCCTCCCTGTAATGTCCTCTGATATCACATAATAACAGACGGGACATGCTGGGAGTTGTAGTTCTCTCCTCTTATACCTCCTCCTGTAATGACCTCTTATATCTCATAATAACAGCCGGGACATGCTGGGAGTTGTAGTTCTCTTTTCTTATATCTCCTCCTGTAATATTCTCTGATATCACATAATAACAGTCTGGACATGCTGGGAGTTGTAGTTTTCTCCTCTTATACCTCCTCCTGTAATATCCTCTGATATCACATAATAACAGTCTGGACATGCTGGGAGTTGTAGTTCTCTCCTCTTATACCTCCCCCTGTAATGTCCTCTGATATCACATAATAACAGCCTGGACATGCTGGGAGTTGTAGTTCTCTCCACTTATACCTCCTCCTTGTAATGTCCTCTGATATCACAAAATAACAGCCTGGACATGCTGGGAGTTGTAGTTCTCTCCTCTTATATCTCCTCCCTGTAATGTCCTCTGATATCCCATAATAACAGTCTGGACATGCTGGGAGTTGTAGTTCTCTCCTCTTGAAACCTCCTCCTGTAATGTCCTCTGATATCCCATAATAACAGTCTGGACATACTGGGAGTTGTAGTTCTCTCCTCTTATACCTCCTCCTGTAATGTCCTCTGATATCACATAATAACAGTCTGGACATGCTGGGAGTTGTAGTTCTCTCCTCTTATATCTCCTCCTGTAATGTCCTCTGATATCACATAATAACAGCCTGGACATGCTGGGAGTTGTAGTTCTCTCCTCTTATATCTCCTCATTTAATGTCCTCTGATATCACATAATAACAGCCTGGACATGCTGGGAGTTGTAGTCCTCTCCTCTCATATCTCCTCCCTGTAATGTCCTCTGATATCACATAATAACAGTCTGGACATGCTGGGAGTTGTAGTTCTCTCCTCGTATATCTGCTCCCTGTAATGTCCTCTTATATATCATAATAACAGCCGGAAATGCTGGGAGTTGTAGTTCTCTCCTCTTATATCTGCTTCCTGTAATGTCCTCTGAAATCACATAATAACAGTCTGGACATGCTGGGAGTTGTAGTTCTCTCCTCTTATACCTCCTCCTGTATCGTCGTCTGATATCCCATAATAACAATCTGGACATGATGGGAGTTGTACTTCTCTCCTCTTATACCTCCTCCTGTAATGTCCTCTGATATCACATAACAGTCTGGACATGCTGGGAGTTGTAGTTCTCTCCTCTTATACCTCCTCCTGTAATGTCGTCTGATATCCCATAATAACAGTCTGGACATGCTGGGAGTTGTAGTCCTCTCCTCTTATATATCCTCCTGTAATGTCCTCTGATATCCCATAATAACACCCTGGACATGCTGGGAGTTGTAGTCCTCTCCTCTTATACCTCCTCCTGTAATGTCTCTGATATCACATAATAACAGTCTGGACATGCTGGGAGTTATAGTTCTCTCCTCTTAGATCTCCTCCTGTAATATTCTCTGATATCACATAATAACTGTCTGGACATGCTGGGAGTTGTAGTTCTCTCCTCTTATACCTCCTACTGTAATGTCGTCTGATATCAGATAATAACAGTCTAGACATTCTGAGAGTTGTAGTTCTCTCCTCTTCTACCCCTCCCTGTAATGTCCTCTGATATCACATAATAACAGTCTGGACATGCTGGGAGTTGTAGTCCTCTCCTCTTATATATCCTCCTGTAATGTCCTCTGATATCCCATAATAACAGTCTGGACATGCTGGGAGTTATAGTTCTCTCCTCTTATACCTCCTCCTGTAATGTCCTCAGATATCACATAATAACAGTCTGGACATGCTGGGAGTTGTAGTCCTCTCCTCTTATATATCCTCCTGTAATGTCCTCTGATATCCCATAATAACAGTCTGGACATGCTGGGAGTTATAGTTCTCTCCTCTTATACCTCCTCCTGTAATGTCCTCAGATATCACATAATAACAGCCTGGACATGCTGGGAGTTGTAGTTCTCTCCTCTTATATCTCCTCCTGTAATATTCTCTGATATCACATAATAACAGTCTGGACATGCTGGGAGTTGTAGTTCTCTCCTCTTATACCTCCTCCCTGTAATGTCCTCTGATATCTCATAATAACAATCTGGACATGCTGGGAGTTGTAGTTCTCTCCTCTTATACCTCCTCCTGTAATGTCCTCTGATATCCCATAATAACAGTCTGGACATACTGGGAGTTGTAGTTCTCTCCTCTTATATCTCCTCCTGTAATGTCCTCTGATATCACATAATAACAGCCTGGACATGCTGGGAGTTGTAGTTCTCTCCTCTTATATCTCCTCATTTAATGTCCTCTGATATCACATAATAACAGTCTGGACATGCTGGGAGTTGTAGTCCTCTCCTCTCATATCTCCTCCCTGTAATGTCCTCTGATATCACATAATAACAGTCTGGACATGCTGGGAGTTGTAGTTCTCTCCTCTGATACCTCCTCCCTGTAATGTCCTCTGATATCACATAATAACAGACGGGACATGCTGGGAGTTGTAGTTCTCTCCTCTTATACCTCCTCCTGTAATGACCTCTTATATCTCATAATAACAGCCGGGACATGCTGGGAGTTGTAGTTCTCTTTTCTTATATCTCCTCCTGTAATATTCTCTGATATCACATAATAACAGTCTGGACATGCTGGGAGTTGTAGTTTTCTCCTCTTATACCTCCTCCTGTAATATCCTCTGATATCACATAATAACAGTCTGGACATGCTGGGAGTTGTAGTTCTCTCCTCTTATACCTCCCCCTGTAATGTCCTCTGATATCACATAATAACAGCCTGGACATGCTGGGAGTTGTAGTTCTCTCCACTTATACCTCCTCCTTGTAATGTCCTCTGATATCACAAAATAACAGCCTGGACATGCTGGGAGTTGTAGTTCTCTCCTCTTATATCTCCTCATTTAATGTCCTCTGATATCACATAATAACAGCCTGGACATGCTGGGGGTTGTAGTTCTCTCCTCTTATATCTCCTCCCTGTAATGTCCTCTGATATCCCATAATAACAGTCTGGATATGCTGGGAGTTGTAGTTCTCTCCTCTGATACCTCCTCCCTGTAATGTCCTCTGATATCTCATAATAACAATCTGGACATGCTGGGAGTTGTAGTTCTCTCCTCTTATACCTCCTCCTGTAATGTCCTCTGATATCCCATAATAACAGTCTGGACATACTGGGAGTTGTAGTTCTCTCCTCTTATATCTCCTCCTGTAATGTCCTCTGATATCACATAATAACAGCCTGGACATGCTGGGAGTTGTAGTTCTCTCCTCTTATATCTCCTCATTTAATGTCCTCTGATATCACATAATAACAGCCTGGACATGCTGGGAGTTGTAGTCCTCTCCTCTCATATCTCCTCCCTGTAATGTCCTCTGATATCACATAATAACAGTCTGGACATGCTGGGAGTTGTAGTTCTCTCCTCTGATACCTCCTCCCTGTAATGTCCTCTGATATCCCATAATAACAGTCTGGATATGCTGGGAGTTGTAGTTCTCTCGTCTGATACCTCCTCCTGTAATGTCCTCTTATATCTCATAATAACAGCCGGTACATGCTGGGAGTTGTAGTCCTCTCCTCTTATAACCCCTCCTGTAATGTCCTCTGATATCACATAATAACAGCCTGGACATGCTGGGAGTTGTAGTCCTCTCCTCATACCTCCTCCTGTATTTTCCTCTGATATCACATAATAACAACCTGGACATGCTGGGAGATGTAGTTCTCTCCTCTGATACCTCCTCCCTGTAATGTCCTCTGATATCACATAATAACAGACGGGACATGCTGGGAGTTGTAGTTCTCTCCTCTTATACCTCCTCCTGTAATGACCTCTTATATCTCATAATAACAGCCGGGACATGCTGGGAGTTGTAGTTCTCTTTTCTTATATCTCCTCCTGTAATATTCTCTGATATCACATAATAACAGTCTGGACATGCTGGGAGTTGTAGTTTTCTCCTCTTATACCTCCTCCTGTAATATCCTCTGATATCACATAATAACAGTCTGGACATGCTGGGAGTTGTAGTTCTCTCCTCTTATACCTCCCCCTGTAATGTCCTCTGATATCACATAATAACAGCCTGGACATGCTGGGAGTTGTAGTTCTCTCCACCTATACCTCCTCCTTGTAATGTCCTCTGATATCACAAAATAACAGCCTGGACATGCTGGGAGTTGTAGTTCTCTCCTCTTATATCTCCTCATTTAATGTCCTCTGATATCACATAATAACAGCCTGGACATGCTGGGAGTTTTAGTTCTCTTCTCTTATATCTCCTCCCTGTAATGTCCTCTGATATCCCATAATAACAGTCTGGATATGCTGGGAGTTGTAGTTCTCTCCTCTGATACCTCCTCCCTGTAATGTCCTCTGATATCTCATAATAACAATCTGGACATGCTGGGAGTTGTAGTTCTCTCCTCTTATACCTCCTCCTGTAATGTCCTCTGATATCCCATAATAACAGTCTGGACATACTGGGAGTTGTAGTTCTCTCCTCTTATATCTCCTCCTGTAATGTCCTCTGATATCACATAATAACAGCCTGGACATGCTGGGAGTTGTAGTTCTCTCCTCTTATATCTCCTCATTTAATGTCCTCTGATATCACATAATAACAGCCTGGACATGCTGGGAGTTGTAGTCCTCTCCTCTCATATCTCCTCCCTGTAATGTCCTCTGATATCACATAATAACAGTCTGGACATGCTGGGAGTTGTAGTTCTCTCCTCTGATACCTCCTCCCTGTAATGTCCTCTGATATCACATAATAACAGACGGGACATGCTGGGAGTTGTAGTTCTCTCCTCTTATATCTCCTCCCTGTAATGTCCTCTGATATCCCATAATAACAGTCTGGATATGCTGGGAGTTGTAGTTCTCTCCTCTGATACCTCCTCCTGTAATGTCCTCTTATATCTCATAATAACAGCCGGTACATGCTGGGAGTTGTAATCCTCTCCTCTTATAACCCCTCCTGTAATGTCCTCTGATATCACATAATAACAGCCTGGACATGCTGGGAGTTGTAGTCCTCTCCTCATACCTCCTCCTGTATTTTCCTCTGATATCACATAATAACAACCTGGACATGCTGGGAGTTGTAGTTCTCTCCTCATTTCTCCTTCTGTAATGTCCTCTGATATCACATAACAGTCTGGACATGCTGGGAGTTGTAGTTCTCTCCTCTTATACCTCCTCCCTGTAATGTCCTCTGATATCTCATAATAACAATCTGGACATGCTGGGAGTTGTAGTTCTCTCCTCTTATACCTCCTCCTGTAATGTCCTCTGATATCCCATAATAACAATCTGGACATACTGGGAGTTGTAGTTCTCTCCTCTTATACCTCCTCCTGTAATGTCCTCTGATATCACATAATAACAGTCTGGACATGCTGGGAGTTGTAGTTCTCTCCTCTTATATCTCCTCCTGTAATGTCCTCTGATATCACATAATAACAGCCTGGACATGCTGGGAGTTGTAGTTCTCTCCTCTTATATCTCCTAATTTAATGTCCTCTGATATCACATAATAACAGCCTGGACATGCTGGGAGTTGTAGTACTCTCCTCTCAT
This sequence comes from Rhinoderma darwinii, assembly GCF_050947455.1. NCBI lineage: Eukaryota > Metazoa > Chordata > Amphibia > Anura > Rhinodermatidae > Rhinoderma > Rhinoderma darwinii. The sequence continues at coordinate 665,359,259 of NC_134687.1, forward strand.
ATCTCCTCCCTGTAATGTCCTCTGATATCACATAATAACAGTCTGGACATGCTGGGAGTTGTAGTTCTCTCCTCTGATACCTCCTCCCTGTAATGTCCTCTGATATCACATAATAACAGACGGGACATGCTGGGAGTTGTAGTCCTCTCCTCTTATATCTCCTCCTGTAATGTCCTCTGATATCACATAATAACAGTCTGGACATGCTGGGAGTTGTAGTCCTCTCCTCTTATATCTCCTCCTGTAATGTCCTCTGATATCACATAATAACAGTCTGGACATGCTGGGAGTTTTAGTTCTCTCCTCTTATACCAACCCCTTGTAATGTCCTCTGATATCACAAAATAACAGCCTGGACATGCTGGGAGTTGTAGTTCTCTCCTCTTATATCTCCTCATTTAATGTCCTCTGATATCACATAATAACAGCCTGGACATGCTGGGAGTTTTAGTTCTCTCCTCTTACATCTCCTCCCTGTAATGTCCTCTGATATCCCATAATAACAGTCTGGATATGCTGGGAGTTGTAGTTCTCTCCTCTGATACCTCCTCCTGTAATGTCCTCTTATATCTCATAATAACAGTCTGGACATGCTGGGAGTTGTAGTCCTCTCCTCTTATAACCCCTCCTGTAATGTCCTCTGATATCACATAATAACAGCCTGGACATGCTGGGAGTTGTAGTCCTCTCCTCATACCTCCTCCTGTATTTTCCTCTGATATCACATAATAACAACCTGGACATGCTGGGAGTTGTAGTTCTCTCCTCATTTCTTCTTCTGTAATGTCCTCTGATATCACATAACAGTCTGGACATGCTGGGAGTTGTAGTTCTCTTCTCTTATACCTCCTCCTGTAATGTCCTCTGATATCACATAACAGCCTGGACATGCTGGGAGTTGTAGTTCTCTCCTCTTACACCTCCTCCTGTAATGTCTCTGATATCACATAATAACAGTCTGGATATGCTGGGAGTTATAGTTCTCTCCTCTTAGATCTCCTCCTGTAATATTCTCTGATATCACATAATAACTGTCTGGACATGCTGGGAGTTGTAGTTCTCTCCTCTTATACCTCCTCCTGTAATGTCGTCTGATATCACATAATAACAGTCTGGACATGCTGGGAGTTGTAGTTCTCTCCTCTTCTACCCCTCCCTGTAATGTCCTCTGATATCACATAATAACAGTCTGGACATGCTGGGAGTTGTAGTCCTCTCCTCTTATATATCCTCCAGTAATGTCCTCTGATATCCCATAATAACAACCTGGACATGCTGGGAGTTGTAGTCCTCTCCTCATATACCTCCTCCTGTAATGTCCTCAGATATCACATAATAACAGTCTGGACATGCTGGGAGTTGTAGTTCTCTCCTCGTATATCTGCTCCCTGTAATGTCCTCTTATATCTCATAATAACAGCCGGGACATGCTGGGAGTTGTAGTTCTCTCCTCTTATATCTGCTCCCTGTAATGTCCTCTGAAATCACATAATAACAGTCTGGACATGCTGGGAGTTGTAGTGCTCTTTTCTTATATCTCCTCCTGTAATATTCTCTGATGTCACATAATAACAGTCTGGACATGCTGGGAGTTGTAGTTCTCTCCTCTTATACCTCCTCCTTGTAATGTCCTCTGATATCACAAAATAACAGCGTGGACATGCTGGGAGTTGTAGTACTCTCCTCTTATACCTCCTCCTGTAATGTCCTCTGATATCACATAATAACAGCCTGGACATGCTTGGAGTTGTAGTCCTCTCCCCTTATATCTCCCCCTGTAATGTCCTCTGATATCACATAATAACAGCCTGGACATGCTTGGAGTTGTAGTTCTCTTCTCTTTTATCTCCACCCTGTAATGTCCTCTGATATCACATAATAACAGCCTGGACATGCTGGGAGTTGTAGTTCTCTCCTCTTATACCTCCTCCTGTAATGTCGTCTGATATCCCATAATAACAGTCTGGACATGCTGGGAGTTGTAGTCCTCTCCTCTTATATATCCTCCTGTAATGTCCTCTGATATCCCATAATAACACCCTGGACATGCTGGAAGTGGTAATCCTCTCCTCTTATACCTCCTCCCTGTAATGTCCTCAGATATCACATAATAACAGTCTGGACATGCTGGGAGTTGTAGTTCTCTCCTCTTATATCTCCTCCTGTAATATTCTCTGATATCACATAATAACAGTCTGGACATGCTGGGAGTTGTAGTTCTCTCCTCTTATACCTCCTCCCTGTAATGTCCTCTGATATCTCATAATAACAATCTGGACATGCTGGGAGTTGTAGTTCTCTCCTCTTATACCTCCCCCTGTAATGTCCTCTGATATCACATAATAACAGCCTGGACATGCTGGGAGTTGTAGTTCTCTCCACTTATACCTCCTCCTTGTAATGTCCTCTGATATCACAAAATAACAGCCTGGACATGCTGGGAGTTGTAGTTCTCTCCTCTTATATCTCCTCATTTAATGTCCTCTGATATCACATAATAACAGCCTGGACATGCTGGGAGTTTTAGTTCTCTCCTCTTATATCTCCTCCCTGTAATGTCCTCTGATATCCCATAATAACAGTCTGGACATGCTGGGAGTTGTAGTTCTCTCCTCTTATCCCTCCTCCTGTAATGTCCTCTGATATCCCATAATAACAGTCTGGACATACTGGGAGTTGTAGTTCTCTCCTCTTATACCTCCTCCTGTAATGTCCTCTGATATCACATAATAACAGTCTGGACATGCTGGGAGTTGTAGTTCTCTCCTCTTATATCTCCTCCTGTAATGTCCTCTGATATCACATAATAACAGCCTGGACATGCTGGGAGTTGTAGTTCTCTCCTCTTATATCTCCTCATTTAATGTCCTCTGATATCACATAATAACAGCCTGGACATGCTGGGAGTTGTAGTCCTCTCCTCTCATATCTCCTCCCTGTAATGTCCTCTGATATCACATAATAACAGCCTGGACATGCTGGGAGTTGTAGTCCTCTCCTCTCATATCTCCTCCCTGTAATGTCCTCTGATATCACATAATAACAGACGGGACATGCTGGGAGTTGTAGTTTTCTCCTCTTATACCTCCTCCTGTAATATCCTCTGATATCACATAATAACAGTCTGGACATGCTGGGAGTTGTAGTTCTCTCCTCTTATACCAACCCCTTGTAATGTCCTCTGATATCACAAAATAACAGCCTGGACATGCTGGGAGTTGTAGTTCTCTCCTCTTATATCTCCTCATTTAATGTCCTCTGATATCACATAATAACAGCCTGGACATGCTGGGAGTTTTAGTTCTCTCCTCTTACATCTCCTCCCTGTAATGTCCTCTGATATCCCATAATAACAGTCTGGATATGCTGGGAGTTGTAGTTGTCTCCTCTGATACCTCCTCCTGTAATGTCCTCTTATATCTCATAATAACAGCCGGGACATGCTGGGAGTTGTAGTCCTCTCCTCTTATAACCCCTCCTGTAATGTCTTCTGATATCACATAATAACAGCCTGGACATGCTGGGAGTTGTAGTCCTCTCCTCATACCTCCTCCTGTATTTTCCTCTGATATCACATAATAACAACCTGGACATGCTGGGAGTTGTAGTTCTCTCCTCTTAGATCTCCTCCTGTAATATTCTCTGATATCACATAATAACTGTCTGGACATGCTGGGAGTTGTAGTTCTCTCCTCTTATACCTCCTCCTGTAATGTCGTCTGATATCAGATAATAACAGTCTAGACATTCTGAGAGTTGTAGTTCTCTCCTCTTCTACCCCTCCCTGTAATGTCCTCTGATATCACATAATAACAGTCTGGACATGCTGGGAGTTGTAGTCCTCTCCTCTTATATATCCTCCTGTAATGTCCTCTGATATCCCATAATAACAACCTGGACTTGCTGGGAGTTGTAGTCCTCTCCTCATATACCTCCTCCTGTAATGTCCTCAGATATCACATAATAACAGTCTGGACATGCTGGGAGTTGTAGTTCTCTCCTCTTATATCTGCTCCCTGTAATGTCCTCTGAAATCACATAATAACAGTCTGGACATGCTGGGAGTTGTAGTGCTCTTTTCTTATATCTCCTCCTGTAATATTCTCTGATGTCACATAATAACAGTCTGGACATGCTGGGAGTTGTAGTCCTCTCCCCTTATATCTCCCCCTGTAATGTCCTCTGATTTCACATAATAACAGCCTGGACATGCTGGGAGTTGTAGTTCTCTCCTCTTATACCTCCTCCTGTAATGTCGTCTGATATCCCATAATAACAGTCTGGACATGCTGGGAGTTGTAGTCCTCTCCTCTTATATATCCTCCTGTAATGTCCTCTGATATCCCATAATAACACCCTGGACATGCTGGAAGTGGTAGTCCTCTCCTCTTATACCTCCTCCCTGTAATGTCCTCAGATATCACATAATAACAGTCTGGACATGCTGGGAGTTGTAGTTCTCTCCTCTTATATCTCCTCCTGTAATATTCTCTGATATCACATAATAACAGTCTGGACATGCTGGGAGTTGTAGTTCTCTCCTCTTATACCTCCTCCCTGTAATGTCCTCTGATATCTCATAATAACAATCTGGACATGCTGGGAGTTGTAGTTCTCTCCTCTTATACCTCCTCCTGTAATGTCCTCTGATATCCCATAATAACAGTCTGGACATACTGGGAGTTGTAGTTCTCTACTCTTATATCTCCTCCTGTAATGTCCTCTGATATCACATAATAACAGCCTGGACATGCTGGGAGTTGTAGTTCTCTTATATCTCCTCATTTAATGTCCTCTGATATCACATAATAACAGCCTGGACATGCTGGGAGTTGTAGTCCTCTCCTCTCATATCTCCTCCCTGTAATGTCCTCTGATATCACATAATAACAGTCTGGACATGCTGGGAGTTATAGTTCTCTCCTCTGATACCTCCTCCCTGTAATGTCCTCTGATATCACATAATAGCAGCCGGGACATGCTGGGAGTTGTAGTTCTCTCCTCGTATATCTGCTCCCTGTAATGTCCTCTTATATCTCATAATAACAGCCGGGACATGCTGGGAGTTGTAGTTCTCTCCTCTTATATCTGCTCCCTGTAATGTCCTCTGAAATTACATAATAACAGTCTGGACATGCTGGGAGTTGTAGTTCTCTTTTCTTATATCTCCTCCTGTAATATTCTCTGATGTCACATAATAACAGTCTGGACATGCTGGGAGTTGTAGTTCTCTCCTCTTATACCTCCTCCTTGTAATGTCCTCTGATATCACAAAATAACAGCCTGGACATGCTGGGAGTTGTAGTACTCTCCTCTTATACTTCCTCCTGTAATGTCCTCTGATATCACATAGTAACAAACTGGACATGCTGGGAGTTGTAGTCCTCTCCTCATATCTCCTCCCTGTAATGTCCTTTGATATCACATAATAACAGCCTAGACATGCTGGGAGTTGTAGTTCTCTCCTCTTATACCTCCTCCTATAATGTACTCTGATATCACATAATAACAGTCTGGACATGCTGGGAGCTGTAGTTCTCTCCTCTTATACCTCCTGTAATGTCCTCTGATATCACATAATAACAGTTTGGAAATGCTGGGGGTTGTAGTCCTCTCCTCTTATACCTCCCCCTGTAATGTCCTCTGATATCACATAATAACAGTCTGGCCATGCTGGGAGTTGTAGTCCTCTCCTCTTATACCTCCTCCTGTAATGTCCTCTGATATCCCATAATAACAGCCTGGACATGCTGGGAGTTGTAGTTCTCTCATCATACCTCCTCCTGTAATATTCTCTGATATCACATAATAACAGTCTGGATATGCTGGGAGTTGTAGTTCTCTCCTCTTATACCTCCTCCTGTAATGTTCTCTGATATCCCATAATAACTTCCTGGACATGCTGGGAGTTGTAGTCCTCTCCTCTTATACCTCCTCCCTGTAATGTCCTCTGATATTACATAATAACAGCCTGGACGTGATGGGAGTTGTAGTTCTCTCCTCTAATATATACCTTCCTGTAATGTCCACTGATATCACATGATAACAGTCTGGACATGCTGGGAGTTGTAGTTCTCTCTTCTTATACCTCCTCCTGTAATATTCTCTGATATCCCATAATAACAGCCTGGTCATGCTGGGAGTTGTAGTCCTCTCCTCTTATACCTCCTCCCTGTAATGTCCTCTGATATCACATAATAACAGCCTGGACATTCTGGGAGTTGTAGTTCTCTCCTCTTATACCTCCTCCCTGTAATGTCCTCTGATATCACGTAATAACAGCCTGGACATTCTGGGAGTTGTAGTCCTCAACTCCTGTAATGTCCTCTGATATCACATAATAACAGCCTGGACATGCTGGGAGTTGTAGTACTCTCTTATATCTCCTCCTGTAATGTCTTCTGATATCACATAATAACAGCCTGGACATGCTGGGAGTTGTAGTCCTCTCCTCTTATACCTCCTTCTGGTATGTTCTCTGATATCAGAAAATAACAGTCTGGACATGCTGGGAGTTGTAGTTCTCTCCACTTATACTTCTCCCTGTAATGTCCTCTGATATTACATAATAACAGTCTGGACATGCTGGGAGTTGTAGTCCTCTCCTCTCATACCTCCTCCTGTAATGTCCTCTGATTTTACATAATAACATACTGGACATGCTGGGAGTTGTAGTCCTCTCCTCTTATACCTCCTCCTGTAATTTCCTCTGATATCACATAATAACAGCCTGGACATGCTGGGAGTTGTAGTCCTCTCCTCTTATACTTCCTCCTATAATGTCCTCTTCTAATATTACATAATAACAGCCTGGACATGCTGGGAGTTGTAGTCCTCTGCTCTAAAACCTCCTTATGTAATGTCCTCTGATATCACATAATAACAGCCTGGACATGCTGGGAGTTGTAGTCCTCTCCTCTTATATCTCCTCCTGTAATGTCCTCTGATATCACATAATAACAGCCTGGACATGCTGGTAGTTGTAGTTCTCTCCTCTTATACCTCCTCCTTGTAGTGTCCTCTGATATTACATAATAACAGCCTGGACATGCTGGGAGTTGTAGTTCTCTCCTTTTATATCTCCTCCTGTAATGTCCTCTGATATCCCATAATAACAGCCTGGACATGCTAGGATTTGTAGTCCTTTAATCTTCTACCCCTCCCTGTAATCTCCTCTTATATTGCATAATAACAGTCTGGACATGCTGGGAGTTGTAGTTCTCTCCTCTTATATCTCTTCCTGTAATGTCCTCTGGTATCCCATAGTAACAGCCTGGACATTCTGGGAGTTTTAGTTATCTCCTATTATACTCCTCCCTGTAATGTCCTCAGATATCCCATAATAACAGTCTGGACATGCTGGGAGTTGTAGTTCTCTCTTATACCTCCTCCTTGTAATGTCCTCTGATATCAGATAATAACAGTCTAGACATTCTGGGAGTTGTAGTTCTCTCCTCTTCTACCCCTCCCTGTAATGTCCTCTGATATCACATAATAACAGTCTGGACATGCTGGGAGTTGTAGTTCTCTCATCTTATAACTCCTCCTGTAATGTCCTCAGATATCACATAATAACAGCCTGGATATGCTGGGAGTTGTAGTTCTCTCCTCATATCTCGTCCTGTAATGTCCTCAGATATTACATAATATCAGTCTGGACATGCTGGGAGTTGTAGTTCTCTCCTCTTATATCTCCTCCTGTAATGTCCTCTGGTATCCCATAATAACAGTCTGGACATGCTGGGAGTTGTAGTTCTATCTTATACCTCCTCCTTGTAATATCCTCTGATATCACATAATAACAGTCTAGACATTCTGGGAGTTGTAGTTCTCTCCTCTTCTACCCCTCCCTGTAATGTCCTCTGATATCACATAATAACAGTCTGGACATGCTGGGAGTTGTAGTTCTATCTTATACCTCCTCCTTGTAATGTCCTCTGATATCACATAATAACAGTCCAGACATTCTGGGAGTTGTAGTTCTCTCCTCTTCTACCCCTCCCTGTAATGTCCTCTAATATCACATAATAACAGTCTGGACATGCTGGGAATTGTAGTCCTCTCCTCTAATATATATCCTTTCTGTAATGTTCTCTGATATTACATAATAATAGTGTTCCGGAAGTCATAGCTCAAAATATAGGAGACTGAAATTTAGACGCGTGTTCAAGCAGACACTCATTCCAAGAATGTTATCCAGATGCTAATCATGTATTGGATCGATATATATCGAGAGAGGAATAAAACACACAGACAGTGATCGTATGTTCAAAATACTCTTCTGAGGTTTATTGACAAAATCAATTACAATAATATCATTCAATAGGGGTGTAGGCGTGAGGTTAACCAATCAGAGGAAATGTGACAACAACTCTGATTCAGCCAATAACAAACAATGAGAATATTTCATATTCAGCCAATAGCAAACAATGAGAATATTTCATATTCAGCCAATAGCATATGTCGCTGCAGAATTTACTTTGTCCCTTAACTTTGGACATTATCTGCATTTGTCTATGAGTTCCAAATTAATGAATGCTCCCTCACTGGTGGGTCTGAGAGAGGCCAGCCGGAGAGAGACCATGACACGCAGCGTCGGTGTTCAAAACAGACTCTGCCCCTGGGAGGGGCAAATGCATCTTTATTTATAAGGAAATGAGTGTAGGCGTTCCCCTCATAACTGCACGTATACATTGTACATATTGTAACATACAGAATCCCAAGCTCATCTTAGTATCTTTAGCCAAAAGAAATACAATGTCAACAGGTCTTGTCACGTCCACCTTTGTAACAGCTGAAGAAAAAGTCATAAACCAGGAGACTTAGAATAGAATAGCCACCCCCCCCCCCCCCTGTAGGCTGTTGTGTCGGCAGTTCTGTGAGCTTCAGTTACACCTGTCCATAGCAGTAGATAGTACTAAGCACTTTTATGTTCACACATATAAAGATATTAAAATATCTTTGACGATTCCCTTCTTTTGAACATAAATTTGCTTAGCCATTTATTAGAATACTCATCTGAGACTACGTTCTGATCAGATCCCCTGAATAAAGGGGATCCTGTTGTGCCATTCACCTTTGGATGGGTACTCAGTATACGTGTCTAGTAATAGCGTTACATACTGTACACACCTGAAGATTTAGGGAATTCCAGGTTTTACAATTCGGGCAATACCATCTATTTTGGTTTCGTGCTACGGCTTGACAGATGACTTTATCAGGTGTGGAAGCATTCAGTGTCACGTAAACAGGTGGCCCTGAATGTCTCCTCCTTTCTCGGTTCCTTGGGTGGTGGATGGAACCACATGCACTTTAATATCCTGTGCTGTTTTTTTAACTGCTGACACTTTTGCAATCAAACATATTACAAGTTTAAACATAATATATCTCTATCTAAGTAGCTGATTGTAGTCTGGCTAAGGTACATACTCCTGGCCTCCTGGGTGGCAACCACTTATATGCTTCAAACCCGCATATATGAAATATATGTTGGGTGGAAGCACGTCACCTGGAGTGATTAAACCCTCCGGCAATCCAGTAAAACAAGATCATGTCCCGTCCGGTGGCATTTATCGATGCCACCTCTTTATTAGCTAGATTACCTTTTATTGCACTTTCTAGACCCTGTGTCATCCATTTTCTAGCTGTTTAGGAGCACTGCGAGCTGCCAGTTGCTTTTACCCCCACACAATATACATATTCCGTGTTTTCTTTCCCTCACAGTCGGTGAGGTTTACAGCATCAAACAACATGTCATTTTTATTAACCTGACCTCTGTTTACACATCACACAATGTCATTGGGGTCACATCCAGGGGCGTAACTAGGAAAGACTGGGCCCCATAGCAAACTTTTGACTGGGGCCCCCCCTCCCCTGGGTGTCACACAACCCCCCCCCCCGCTTGTAGATAGTGCCCTTTTTACAGCCCCCCCCCCTGCAGATAACGCCATACAGCCCCCCCTCTGTAGATAGCGCCATACTTCCCCCTGTAGAGAACGGCATACAGCCCCCCTGTAGATAACGCCATACAGCCCCCCTGTAGGGAACACCATACAGCCCCCCTGTAGAGAACGCCATACAGCCCCCCCTGTAGGGAGCGCCATACAGCTCCCCCCCTATAGGGAACGCCATACAGCTCCCCCCCTATAGGGAACGCCATACAGCCACCCCCCCTGTAGGGAACGCCATACAGCGTCCCCCCTCCCAAAAAAAGGCGACATACAGTGTGTCCTACAAAAGACATGTATCCCCTCTCCACAGGATCTCCACAGGATAGGGGATACATGTGTGATCGCTGGCAGCGATAGGGAGAACGGGGGACTGAACGTCCCCTGAAGTTCTCCATGACTAACCTCTGACTTCCGGCGTCTGCACAGCTCAATAACAATGAAAGGAGCGCTGGTCACGCATGCGCACATGCACGACCGGCGCTCCATTCATTTCTACGGAGCTGCCGACACAGACCCCGGAAGTCCGAGGTTTGTGATGGAGAACTTCAGGGGACTTTCAGTCCCCCGTTCTCTTTATCAATGCCAGCGATCACACATGTATCCCCTGTCCTAACGACGTGATTTTTGCGACGTTTTTTCCGTAGACAATGCAGGTTTCTTTTTTTATCAATTTTATACACACCTTTTTTGCTATTTTAGAATTTTTATTCATAAAGTTTGAAAATAGTAAAAAAATAAGCTTTTTTACATTTCAGCTATTTTTTTTTTTGGTAATAACATAGTTTTACCCTAAAATAGACCTTTTATATGTGATCGTCATTGTCTACCGTAAATTTTTATATATTACATGTCTATATTAGGGTAATTGGGTCAGCGCTAGCGTTACAACAATGATTGGCGGGGGGAACGTTTTTTTTTGGGGTGGGTATTTTATGTGTATTTATTATTTACATTTTTTTTGCACTTTACTTTATTATTATTTTATTACCATGGTCTGTCCCCCAAAGGTCAAAAAAGACCTTTGGGGAACTTTATATATTTTATTTCTTTCTTTTGCACCATGTTTTCCCACTGTAACTGGAGCTGCACAGCAGCCCCAGTTACAGGGGAAATCAGCCCTCTCATAGTGACGATTGTCACTAATAGGGCTGTGCTGGGTCTAGTAAGACCCAGCAACAGTCTGCCACTAACGGCACCCGGCGATCATGTGACCAGTCACATGATCACCGGGAGGAATAGAGACAGCGCCGCTGCTGCTGTCTCTATTCCTATACACAGCGTTCATTGAGCGCTGTGTACAAGTGATCAGAGAAGACAGAAGCAGCGAAAGCTGCTTCTATCCTCTCCTCAGGGTCCCCGGCAGTCACTGACAGCCGGAGACCCGACATTCAGCTGCCCGATCGCGCGGGCAGCAAGTTAAAGCCCGAGCCGTAGAAAGTCTATGGCTCGGGTTTTAAGGACCCTGACCGCTGGCCGTAAAAACACAGCCAGCGGTCGGGAACCAGTTAATGGGAGAGCGGGGAGATACCTCCCTGCTCTGCCATAGTGTTCAGTGGCGTCCCGCTGTAGCAGCCACAGCGGCTGCTAGCGGAGCCTCCGGCCACGGTGGGGGCCCGTGCCGGCGGGCGACACGGGCCCCTCATGCCGCGGGCCCCGTAGCAGCCGCTACTGCTGCTACGGCGGTAGTTACGCCACTGGTCACATCTAATCATGGACGGTAGTATTCCTGGCCTGTGATCTATTTTCCACAGCACTTCACTTTTTAAATGTCATATACGGTAAAACAGCCAGGGAACCAATGCAACCTGGCTATTATAAGGGAAACAACTCAGGAGAGTTAGGGTTATGCACTAGGGAAAAGAGATGGGACAGCAAGGCCAAGGCAATAACCTCCTCTATCTTCAGGGGTATTGCTAGATCTGGCATCGTTTTTGAATTGATACATATCCAACAGTCCAGCAATTTAGTCAATACGGATAACACTTGATGTTTGATAAACGTGTTATTAAACTCTTCTTCTAGCTCATCATTTAGACAATAGGTAAAGTAGAGATGACAGAAAAGATGAAGTTCAGCCGGAGCTTGACGAGACCCACAGTTCAGCATCGTGATTGAGAAACTTTCAGCAGTGACTGGCATGTTGTCTTTGCTTCCAACTTAACGGATGTGGAAGTTGTGAGTTGGACTTGGTACGGACGTCACAGTGCGGCTCTAGTGTTTTACGGTGTCTCTTTAAACACGCCCAGTCCCCTGGCTGTAAACAATGTCCTCCTTTCACTTAGGATCTGGAATGGAATCATAAACATATTCATACATCTGCGTGAGCTGTTTTTGTTCAGAGGTCCGACATAACTTGTGAGGTTAGTGTGCAATGGACAAACACTTAGTCCAGGGTTTATAGGTTTTAGCTATGAATTTCTGGATTTTTTACTTTAAAGTGCTATTCAACCTTTCGACCTTCCCACTGCTCTGGGGATAAGGGGTGTGAAAAGCTGCTCTATACCCAGGGCCTGCACGATTTCTTGGAGTACCTCTCCAGTAAAGTGAGTTTCTCTATGACTTTCTATTGTCTCAGGGACCCCATATCTACATACCACTTCTGAGAGCAGTTACTTTTGCGGCGGCCCTCGTTACTGGCCACGCCTCAGGCCACCTAGAGAACAGATCTACACAGACTGGTACATGTTCATATTGTCCCACCTTTGGTAACTGAGTCAATCTGCAATCGCCAATATGGGTAGTCTGCCTTTACCATATGCCTTTTTGCAATCCGCACAGTTTTGGCTATGGTATGGCAGACACATATCATGCACATCTGGACAAATCTGGCACTGCTGAAACCTGGGGCTACCCACCATTTGATCACCATTGCAAAAATTCCTTCACTTGACACATACGTTGGTCTTTGCATTAGTTGGGTTACCATGGGGAAGAGGACTCTGGGTAGGCACACCCTGTTACCCACCTTCCATATTCCATCCTCCTCTTCATTGGCTCCTTTTGTCTGCCAGTGTATTTTTCTTCTTTTGTGGCTTGACTTTGTAGTCTACTTTAATATGATCATGTCTGTGGGACCAGATGCTTTGCTGGTCAAGAATAGGTCCTCCTCTTTGAGGGACGTGAGAGCCGCAGATTTCGCAGTCTCGTCTGCAAGTCTATTTCTCCTCGCTTCAGGGGTAGCTTTCATTTTCAGTATACCTACCTGCTTTGGCAATGTCAGAGCTTCAAACAGTTCTTTCACACTCTCAACATTATGGGTTTACCCGTGAATCCAGAAAAATCGCTGCTCCTCTAGATTTGGCCAAAATCGTGTGCAATACCAAAAGCATATCTAGAGTCAGTATATATATTTGTGGTTTTACCTTCAGCCAGTCTACACACCTCAACTAGCACCATCAACGCCACCTCCTATGCTGACATTGAGGATGGGAGTGGTTTTTACTTTATTACCTCTGTTTCGGAAGTAATAATATACCCAGTCTTGTAGCATCCTTCATGGTGGTACCTGGAACCATCTACAAAAATACCTCAAAATCTGGATTAGATATTGAATCCTCTGTTACATTTTTCTAATATTTTCATCTATATTGTCATTAATTCAGGACAATTATGTTGGTGACCTGTGTACTGGGGAATCAAATGCGCTGGGAAATCAACTTTCCACCAAGTTGGAAATTCTCTGTCTGCTAATTCCTGCAACTTATCCCATTCCCCCTCAAGTCCCCCATTGATCATATAACCTATCCATGTAACCTATCCATGTAACCTATCCTTCTCTTCCTCCTCTGTTGGACCCTGCAGAAGCAATATAGCAGAGTTCAACACTGTACATCTCTGCATGGTTAGGTTAGATGGGGCGATGAGACTACTTAGTGATACGTAAAGTAGATATATGCTTAGTATGTGTTTGAGTAAGAATCTCACTAACAGCACGGGGCACCATGAGAACTAGGGGCTAATCTTAGCACTGTCTATTGTCTTGTCTTTGAGTAGAGCAGCTGCTGCTACGACACAGTTACAAGCATGGATCAGACCGTTAATGACTTCAACTTCTTCCTGCCCTTTTGCATCGTATAGGAGTTGCATAAGGGCAAAGGCGGAGTGCACCCATTCTTTACAGTACCCTATGAGAGAGACACTGGAGGGTACAAAGTTGCTTGGCATTCTTAGCGAGTGGGGCGTTTATAAGGACATACACATTTCATCAGCACTCCTGCCTCCAAATACTGTCTTATCTGGTTATCAATACTTTTCAACTGTGGGAGGATTATAGGGCACTGCTTCAACTGAGGTTTGGGGCTGTTTGCAAACATTTTAATAGTCACAGGGGCCACAGACATGTGTCCTACGTCTGTTTACCCTGTGCCCAGGAGGACAGGACTACCCTCAATATTTCCTGAGATGTAAGGTCTTCCTCATAGAACAATACCTCATAGAGTGCAACACACACACAATTTAGCATATCATCAGTATTTTTAATTTGTCCATTAGGCTTATATTGGATGACAACCTACATTGCTACAAGGATGTCAGAATCTAAAAGACTAACAGGACAGGAATCTAATTCCAGAAACTTGGCAGCAAGCTCTTGTGAATGCTGTAATCTCATTTGCATTTTCATTACGTCAAATATATTCCCAATATGTTTGTGTGCGTGTGCGTGTGTGTGTGTGTGTGTGTGTGTGTGTGTGTGTGTGTGTGTGTGTGTAATGTGCATACATAAAAGAAAAGACACTGGTATAAATAATAAATAGAAGTTTGCAAAATATTTCTTTCCTTAATTAGTGTATGTCAATATTATATAAACCAATCTATTAACACAAATGATAAAACATATTGTGCACTATATGCGTCATCATATGCCAATAGAAACTTGTTAATATTAAATAATCATAAAATAAAATGTAACAATGACATAAAAAAATATTTCTTGTCAAATCACTTATCATGTGGTGATTTAAAACAAGCCATTTCCCTTAAAAATAGTTCAGCACACACACCAGTCACTCACAATACTGGCTGTTACCAGACACTCTGACTGAGAATCCAATCTCACACATTTAGGCCTCATGCACACGACCGTAGCCATATGCACGGCCGTAATTTTCGGGTCGGCCGGCAACGGACAGTCAGCCGCGAGCCGCCCGCAAATCGCGGGCCATGCATATGGCCGCCGCCATTATTTTCAATGAGCCGGACCGCAGAAGACAACCGTAATAAGACATGCCCATTTTTCTGCGGTGCGGGCTCCCGGGCCATGCAAGGACCGCAAAAACTACGGTCGTGTGCATGGCCCCATAGAAATGAATGGGGCCGCAATTCTCCTGTGGATTTTCGGGGGAATTGCGGCCGCAAAAGCATGTTCGTGTGCATGGGGCCTTATACCTTTTGTATGTGCCTTTGTTAAGACAAATATATAACTAGAGTGACTGTGTATAAACTCCTATTCTTTTATTATTCATCCAATGAACTATAATCTTCATTTAGTAATGCGCATCATATTACATTTAAATATGAATGATGTTTTTCATTGGGGTCAACACATAAAACACATATAACATAACATATAACATATAAACATAAAACATATAATACTCAATTCTGTGATCTTATCAGGCTTTTTTTTTTATCTTTAAAGTTACAGTTCTTATTTTGCACTAAATGTGTACTTTTCTGCTGACGTAGCTATACAACAGATAACAGAGAATGTAGCATTAACCCCTTACTAGCCAAAACTTATGAGCTACAAGGTCAAAATGTCACCATGTGCTCCTGTCAATCAATGGCCAAGCATCTTCACATGATCGGTCCACAATGGAGATCTGGGGCATCATGCTCTTGTAAGTAACACACGTTATTCTCTTATCATTAGTTATATTAGTCTAACATTGTTACTATAGATTAACATTATATGTTGTTAGACATTCCATGCAATTATTAAAATGACTGTTAAATAAACCAAAAAGGAAAAAGATTTACAGTAATGTTTAAAATGTCTTGGAAAAGCTCCTAAAACAAGAGGAAATTTCATTAGTGACAATTTACTACTGATGATATACAGTATATTCCAACAACCATATCTCGATAGAAAGAATCTTCACTTTATCAATCTCATTTTTCTTTTTACAATCCATGGTCATTACTGTTAGGGATCTGCCAGGTACTACAACTAGGTATACTCCTGGGATTAATCAATCCACACCTGAGGCCAGACCTGTTCGACTGACACCATCTCCCACCAACCAGGGTGGCAGGCTCAGGAGTGGGAGAGCCTATCGCGGCCTGGTCAGTCGGAGTTAGCTCCGCCCCCTGTCCTTTATTACCTGCCGTGTTCTCCTCCTCAGTGCTTGTAATTCTTTTGGATTCCTGGCCCCACTGCTGCTTGCTCCAGCCTGCTTCTGCCGTGCTTCTGCCTTGCTGCTGTTCTGCTTAACCCGCTTTGCTTTGCCTCCGACTTGCTTCGTCCTCCGTGCTCACTTGGGTATACTCCACTTCATCCTGGTCCTGACAACTCATTCACCGCTCCGTTTCCTCGTGGCTTTCCGTGGGCTACTGCCCCTTCCCTTGCGTGTTCCCTGTTTGTTCTCCCGTGCACTTAGACAGCGTAGGGACCGCCGCCCAGTTGTACCCCGTCGCCTAGGGCGGGTCGTTGCAAGTAGGCAGGGACAGGGCGGTGGGTAGATTAGGGCTCACTTTCCCTTCACCTCCTTCCTGCCATTACAATTACAATTACAATTATCCTATTGGCTTTAACTCTATTTCTAGCTAATTCCTAATCCACGTCTATCTATCTCTCTAGCAATAATCTCTGAATATTTCACCCAATATTTACTTTTTAGGAAGAGAAGAGTCAATTGATTCCTTTATAAATTCAGATGACGCCTTTTTCTCAATTTATTGCTAATAACTGCGGACATGTTGCCTCTGGAAACCTATTGTTTCTGTAAACCTTTTGTTTATAAAGCTGTACATAGAAGAATTATACGTTGGCACATTATTTTCTACTGGAATGTCACTATCTATAGAATTAGACGCTGGTTAATTCTTACTTACAAATGACAACTGTGTTTCCTTGTGTTTTTTTATTTTTATTTTTTATTTATTTCTGGTACATTCAATCACTTCTATCTGTTCTCTGTCACTCTCTCTATTAATCCAGGGCCCATCATCTCTCAATAAAACATCCCATCTAGAATAACTGAGAATGCCCCTGCTTGGGCATTCCCACTTTCTACGTTATTTTCTTTAGATTTTAAACTAAACCTTTCTCCACATAGTTTTCTAACAATATCTGCTGCTTCTTTACCCCCACCCTAAACCTTGGGCGGCGTGTCCCTTTATCTTGGCTGGCCAGCACTTTGGGCAAACGTAAAGTAGCTCCAGATATACCCATGCGCTCTGCTAAATATTTTAGTCTGTCAAACGGGAGTTCCCTATGCACTATGCTAAATCCTGACCTACTAAACCCTTCAACCTACATTTAGACTGTCATTAGGTGTTCCCTTTGCACTCTGCTAAATCTTTTAGTCTGTCATGGGTAGTTACCCTATGCACTCTGCTAAATCTTTTAGTCTGTCATGGGGAGGTTACCCTATGCACTCTACTAAATCTTTTAGTCTGTCATGGGGTGTTACCCTATGCATTCTGCTAAATATTTTCGTTTGTCAAGGGGGGTTACCCTATGCACTCTGCTAAATCTTTTAGTCTGTCATGGGGGTTCACCCTATGCACTCTGCTAAATCTTTTAGTCTTTAATGGGGGTTACCCTATGCACTCTGCTAAATATTTTAGACTGTCATGGGGGGTTACCCTATGCACTCTGCTAAATATTTTAGTCTTTCATAAGGGGGTTACCCTATGCACTATGCTAAATCTTTTAGTCTGTCAAATAAGATAACCACCTCTCGGATCTGTTGAATTCTAAACAGCAGCCAAATAATTATCAACAATATAAGTTAACCTACTTTGTGAAAGGGATGGGTATGATTCAAACCCGTCTGTCTTAGGGGCCCTTGGATATTCTATAAACTTTCTACTTACAGAAGTGTTAGTTAATAATCAGCAACTCATTCAGATTGGGTGTCCGAGGATTAGCCCACATACATAATCTTACTTCCGGCCAGGTGTGCGTCCTACAGGTCACAGTCTGGATGCGTGAAAGTCCTAACAATCACAGGGATGGGTACCCGTCACTTCTGCAAGGATCAATTTTCAATCTGATCCTAATACAGACTAAACCCAGGGGCCGGAGGGAACACTTCGGACAGGCCGTTAAGTATGATCTCGGTATTTGGTTACGTTTCTGTATGTCTTGGGATCATAAAACAAACGCTCTCTTATCTCAGCCTCTCACAGATACACTCACAGATTTGTTTCTGCTCACACAACTTGTCACGAAGCGGGTTAGTGGACCCACTAGGCCGTACCGGCGTAGCGGAGAGCCAGCTGGCCAAACAACAGGAAACCTCAGCAATACAATGTCCCGCACAAGGGTACCTGGATAGTCCAGACCGTGACCGCAGCTCTGGCGCTGGTTGAGATGGGTGCAGCAGGTAACGCCAAATGTGGCGGATTCCTCCGGACGTGGCAGATGACACAGAATGTGGCGGATTCCTCCGGACGTTGCAGATGACACAGGACGTGGCACGACTTGATACTAAAGGCACAGCATGGGAAACAGGAACAGGGAACAAGGCACGGGTAACAACTGGAACGGGAAACACTAAGGGACCATTTGCAAGGCAGACTGGGAAAACTAACAAGGATCAGAAGGGCTGGGGCCTTCTTGAAGACCAGAAAATCGTGGCAATTGATGATGATGACGATTTCCTATGTGCACTCGCTGGCCCTTTAAGGCCTGGCACGAGTGTGCGCGCGCACCCTACGGGACCCAGCAGAACAGAGCAGAAGTGAGCGCTGGTGTCTCCTAGGAAGGAGAAGGGGACCAGCGCTCACGGATCCATGGCTGCGGGCGTCGGGAGGTGAGTAACCCCGACGGCCCGCGGCCATAGACGCTACACAACTAATCCTATAACACATACAACAACTCATAGACAAGTGGTGTTCATGGTTCCCAATTAGTCAAAAGAGACAATACCTGAATGGCAGCTAAAACAAGCCGGACGTGCACAGTAAGAATAACATTTCTTACTCACCGGTATTTTGTGAAATTCCCAGTGGTTTCCTCAGCTGTCGTCCACCTTCGATTGTCGCCTTCGATCTGTCTTGAGATCCCGGACGAGCCCCCAAGAAATGTCGCTGCTGAATTTACTTTGCCCATTAACTTTGGACATTACCTGCATTTATCTATGAGTTCCAAATTAATTAATGCTCTCTCACTGGTGGATCTGAGAGAGGCCGGCCGGAGAGAGACCATGACACGCAGCGTCGGTGCTCAAAACAGTCTCTGCCCTAGGAGGCAGATCCATCTTTATTTATTTATAAGAAAATGAGTGCAGGTGTTACCCTCAAAACTTGCAAACATATACATTCTACATATGGTAACATACAGAATCACAATCTCATCTTAGTATGTATCTTTAGCCAAAAGAAAGTCATAAACCAGAAGTCTTAGAATAGAATGGCCCATCCCCCTCCGTTTTTAAAGCAGTTTTGTAAGCTCCAGTTACACATATCCATATTTGTAGATATTAAGCACTTTTAGGTTCACATATATAAAGATATAAAAATATCTTTGACACTCCATATTTCACTCTCACATAAACTCAGTGGGAGAATTTGTCCTCGTATTGGGGGTCTCTCTGGATTAACTCTTACAAAATACCGAATAATTTCGAAACCAAAAAACTTCACTTTACAAAATGTTTTATTATGTATTTTTTTTAACTATAAATAATTGTTATCGCTTCAAAAATAATGTCCAGACTTATAAATGATGATATTTTACAACTTCTTTCAGCGAGAAGTTTTTGAAGCTCAGAAATATTATTGTAAAGTGTCTTCCCATTTGTGGTCAGGACTGGATGACATTATTCGGGATGGTGTAAGAAATAATCCAGAGAAACCCCAACACGAGGACAACATCTCCCCCCGAGTTTATGTGATATTGAAATACGGAGTGTCAAAGATATTTTAATATCTTTATATGGTTTTCTTTCTGTACACAATTGAAATTGACAACTCATCAGCACTTCACAATCTCGAGATGAAGATAATTTCTCACAGAGGAGCCCCCTCCCAGACACTTAGATGCCTTAGTCACTATTGAACACAGCAACGAAGGGGTTGAACGGCCATAATCGTAGTTCTCTCAGGTTAGGGTCTCGTGTCTTCCCTATGTCATGGGAGCAACGCCTGAGCAGTAAATGTCCTGTACAGGAAGCAGTTAAATGAGTAAAATACACACTCTCCTCCACCCGCGCTATAACATAAGAGATCCCACTGCATGTTTCCTTTATATATATCACCTCAGCTTCTGCAGAACCTCACAGTTCATATGAAACACCGACTGCATAGTTTGCTCCATGTCTTGTGAGATATCAGCAATGTCTCCCCAGTATCCACCATGTGTCAGGTTGTCAGGAGTCAAGTCTTCATTGTCTGGGGGTAAATGTTTTCATTTTACTCTTTTCACCTGAGGGATATGCCATAGATGTCTGATATATGAAGGTCCCACCTCTATGTGGAGAACGGGGGATCACCTGATCTGTCTAGTGAGGTGATGACTGCATCCAAGTGGAGAATGAATGGAGAGGTGACCACACATGTGCACGACTCTCTTCATTCACTTGTATAGGAGTTCCAGAAACATCCAAGCATGTCTAGAGGTGGAGTCACATCTATCAGACATTTCTGGCATGTCCTGGGGAGAACTGTCTGTGTTGGGAATGACAAGATATTTCGCTCAATTATGAATAAGTGAGGTTCTGTATGTCACACATGATGTTGTGCCCTGTATGATTTCCATCTTCTCCTTAAAAATGTATGCAGTACTAGATCCTCCAGTTCCTCATATCTAACTATACATTAAATATAATTTTAGATGGATCAATAGAGAACATACACATACTTGTGTTCCTGTACTCAAAACTAACTATACAATAAATATCATATAAGACATGGATCAGCAAAAGAACATGTTCATACTTGTATTCCTGTACTTATATCTACCTATACAATAAATATCACATGAGACGGATCAGTAAAGAACATACACATAATTTTTCTCCTGTACTCAATACTAACTATTCAATAAATATCACATAAAACAGTGATCAGTAGAGAACATACACATATTTGAATTCCAGTACTCAATACTAACTATACAATAAATATCACATAAGACAGTGAGCAGAAGAGAACATGCACTTATTTGTATTCCTGTATTCACATCTAACTATACAATACATATCACATAAGACAGTGATCAGTAGAGAAGAAGCACATCCTTTTAACCCCTACCCGCACAAGGACGTAACTGTGCGTCGTTGCGGGAGGTTACTTCCCACACGACGACGTACAGTTACTGAGTTTTTCCCGGTGCACACAGTGTGCACTGAGAATCGGGAGGTCAGCTGTCGCCGACAGCTGACACTCCACTCTTGCCGACCAGCGGTCCTTTGCCGCTGATTTAGGCGAATTAACCCCTTAAATTCGGCGATCGGTTGCAATCGCCAAATTTTGGGGGTTTCTTACATATCGGCAGACCCCGGTCCGAAATCGCGGGGTATGCCGATAGTTAGTATGGCAAACGGAAGCCAAACAATGGCTTCTGTGTCTGCCATGGATGGAAGCCCATCAGGACCAACCTTCGGCTGGTCCTGATAGGCTTCCTGTCAGAGTGACAGGAAGTCACTGTGTCGTTCCCGATGCACACTGTCGGCGTCAAGGTGTGCATCGGGAACTTGGAGATCAGCTGTCCCCGACAGCTGACACTCCAGTGTTGCTGATCAGCATCTCATCGCCGCTGATTTAGGCAATTAACCCGTTACATGCGGAGCTCGATTGCGATCTCCGCATGTAGCGGGTTTGTAGCGCATCAGCAGCCCCCATGCAATCGTGGGGGCTTCTGATGCTTGTGATGGCACCCGGAGGCCAGACAACGACCCCCGGGTCTGCCATGTATGTCAGCCTATGAGGATCAGCCTCTGCTGATCCTCGTAGATCAACTGTCAGAGTGACTGTGACGTCACACTGACAGTTGGAATACGTTACACTACCTAGGTAGTGTAATGTATTCTAGCAGCGATCAGAGCTGCAGGTCAAAAAAATAAAGTGTAAAAAGTAAAAGAAAAGATAATAAACAAAAAAATAAAGTGTAAAAAGTCAAAAAAGTTAATAAAAACGTTTTATAAAAGTGTAAAAATAAGTTTTTGTTTTCCTATAATAAGTCATTTATTATAGGTAAAAAATGAAACCGTTAAAAAAAAAAAGTACACATTTGGTATCACCGTGTTCATAACGACCCAAACTATGAAACTATAATGTTAATATTTCCGTACAGTGAACGCCGCAAACAAAATAAACGGAAAACTATGTCAGCATCCCTATTTTTTGGTGACCACCCTTCCCAAGATATAGAATAAAAAGTGATCAAAAAGTCACATTTACCCCAAAATAGTACCAATAAAAACTACAACCCGTACCGCGAAAAACAAGACCTCCCACAGCTTTTTTGACGAAAAAATAAAAAAGTTACGGCTCAGAATAGCGTGTCTGAGAAAATATATTATTTTATAGAAACGTAATTTTATTGTGCAAACACTGCAAAACGTAAAAAAAAACTATACACATATGGTATCGCCGTAATCGTACCGACCCGCAGAATAAAGTAAAACGTAATTTATTGCGCACAGTGAACGCTGTAAGAAATAAAGAATTTAAAGTGCTAAAATCGTAGTTTTTTGGTCAACTTAGCTCTAAAAAAGATCCTGTGGGTCAAAATGCTCACTATACCACTAGAAAAATTCCTTGAGGGGTGTAGTTTCCAAAATAGGGTCACTTTTGGGGGGTTTCCACTGTTTTGGTCCCTCCGGGGCGTTGCAAACCCGACACGGCACTGAAAACCAATCCAGCAAAATCTGCGCTCCAAAATCCAAAAGGCGCTCCTTCCCTCCTGAGCCTTGCTGTGGGTACAAACATCAGTTTAGGACCACATATGGGGTATTGCCGTAATCGGGAGAAATTGCTTTACAAATGTTGGGGTGCTTTTTCTCCTTTATTCCTTGTAAAAATGAAAAAATTCTATGTTTCCACAGAAAAATAGGCGATTTTCATCTTCACAGACTAATTCCACTAAATTCTGCAAAAAAAACTGTGGGGTCAAAATGCTAATTATTCCCCTAGAAAAATGCCTTGAGGGGTGTAGTTTCCAAAATGGGGTCACTTTTGGGGGGTTTCGACTGTTTAGGTACCACAAGACCACCTCAAACCTGACATGGTGCCTAAAATATATTCCTAAAAAAAGGAGGCCCCAAAATCCACTGGGTGCTCATTTGCTTCTGAGACCTGTGCTTCAGTTCATTAGGGCACTAGGGCCACATGTTGGATATTTCTAAAATCTGCAGAATCTGGGCAATAAATATTGAGTTGCGTTTCTCTGGTAAAACCTTTTGTGTTACAGATTTTTTTTTTATTACAAATGAATTTTGACAAAAAAAATGAAATTTGTAAATTTCACCTCTACTTTACCTTAATTCCTGTGAAACGCCTAAAGATTTCAAATACTTTCTGAATGTGGTTTTGAATACCTTGAGGGGTGCAGTTTTCAAAATGGGGTGATTTATGGGGACTTTCTTTTATAGAAGGCCCTCAAAACCACTTCAGAACTGAACTGGTCACTGAAAAAATGGCCTATTGAAACTTACTTGAAAATATGAGAAATTGCTGCTAAAGTTCTAAGCCTTGTAACGTCCTAGAAAAATAAAAGTACATGAAAAAAAAATAATGCAAACATAAAGTAGACATATGGGGGATGTTAACTAGTAACTATTTTGTGAGGTATTACTATCTGTATTACAAGCAAACACATTTAAATTTAGAAAAATGGTAATTTTTGCAAATTTTTGCTAAAATTTGACGTTTTTCACAAATAAATATTGAATTTTATCGACCAAATTTTTTCACTAACATAAAGAACAATATGTCACGAGAAAACAATCTCAGGATCGCTACGATAGGTAAAAGTGTTCCAGAGTTATTACCACATAAAGTGACACATGTCAGATTTGAAAAAATCATCTGTGTCCACAAGGCCAAAACAGGCTGTGTCCTAAAGGGGTTAATCATGTACTCACATCTAATTATAAAATAAATATCACATAAGACAGTGATCATTAGAGAACAAGCAAATCCTTTTAATCCTGTACTCACATCTAACTATACAATAAGTATAATTTAAGACAGCGATCAGTAGAGAACATACCCATACTTGTATTCCTGTACTCACATCTCAATATACAATAAATATCACAGTAGACAGTGATCAGTAGAGAACATACACATACTTGTATTCCTGTACTCAATACTAAATCTACAATAAATGTCACATAAGACAGTGACCAATAGAGAACATACACATATTGTATTCCCCTACTAACATTTAACTAGAGAGTAATCAGCAGTGAACATACCCATACTTGTATTCCTGTACTCACATCTCAATATACAATAAAAATCACATTAGGCAGTGAGCAGTAGAGAACATACACATACGTGTATTCCTGTACTCAATATTAACTATACAATAAATATGACATAAGACAGTGATCACTAGAGAATATGCACATACCTGTATTCCTGTACTCACATCTAACTATACAATAAATATCACATAAGACATAAGACAGTGAGCAGTAGAGAACATACACATACTTCTATTCCTATGTAATGGCATGGGGTAGGGAGACGGACAAGTGAGCCCTAATCTACCCGCCACTCTGTCCCTGCCTACTTGCAACGACCCGCCCTAGGCGACGGGGTACAACTGGGCGGCGGTCCCTGCGCTCAGTAAGTGCACGACAAACATACAAAGGAACACAAGCAAGGAAAAGGGGCCGTTGCCCACGGCAACACCGTGAGCAACCAGAGTGGTGAACGAGCCGAGTCAAGCCAGGAGTGTGCGAGGTACAAAACGAAAAGCAGAAGAGTAGTCGTTAAGCCAGGGTCTGTATGGAGCAGGATCAAAAATAGCAGGAGCTGTAGCTGGGCCAGGAAACCACAAGGAAAGAATCACAAGCACCGAGGGACAGGAAGTGCAGGCTTAAATAGACCGAGGGCGGGAGCTAGCTGAGTCTGGCCAGGTTACGATAGGCTCTCCCACTCCTAAGCCTGCCAGCCTGAATGGTTGAAGCAGGAGTCAGTCTCAGGGATGTATTCTCAGGTGCTGATTGATTAGTTCTGGGAGTTAACCCCGAAGCTGTGCCTGGCAGATCCTTTACAGTACCCCCCCCCCTTTTATGAGGGGCCACCGGACCCTTTCTAAGTGGACCTGGCTTACTGGGGAAACGCAGGTGGAACCTCCTGACCAATACCCCAGCGTGAACATCCCGGGCGGGTACCCAAGTCCTCTCCTCGGGCCCGTATCCTCTCCAATGGACCAGGTACTGGAGGGAGACTTGGACCATCTTGCTGTCCACAATCCTGGCCACCTCGAATTCCACCCCCTCAGGGGTGAGGATGGGAACAGGAGGTCTCCTCGAGGGAGCCAAGGACGGGGAGCAGCGTTTGAGGAGGGAGGCATGAAACACGTCGTGTATCCAAAAAGACGGGGGTAACTCCAGCCGGAAGGAGACAGGATTGAGGACCTCAATGACCTTATACGGCCCAATAAACCGGGGAGCAAACTTCTTGGACGGAACCTTGAGACGCAAGTTCCTAGACGACAACCACACCAGATCCCCGACCATAAACAAGGGGTTAGCAGAACGTTTTTTATCAGCCTGAGTTTTTTGTACGCTCTGGGACACCTCTAGGTTTTTCTGAACCTGGGCCCAGACTGTGCACAGTTCCCGATGAACGACCTCTACCTCGGGATTGTTGGAACTACCAGGTGAAACGGAGGAGAACCGTGGATTAAACCCAAAATTACAAAAAAAAGGAGAGACCCCTGACGAGTTACTGACCCGGTTATTAAGGGAAAATTCGGCGAGGGGAATGAAAGAGACCCAATCAAATTGACAGTCAGAGACAAAACACCTTAAGTATTGTTCTAGAGATTGATTAGTCCTCTCCGTTTGGCCATTGGTTTCAGGATGGAAGGCAGAGGAGAAGGACAGATCAATCCCCAACTTCATACAGAAGGCTCTCCAAAACAATGAAACAAATTGTACCCCTCTGTCCGAAACAATATTGACAGGGACCCCATGGAGACGCAGGATGTGTTTGACAAACAAGGTAGCCAACGTTTTGGCGTTGGGTAGTTTCTTGAGGGGCACAAAGTGGCACATCTTACTGAAACGGTCCACCACCACCCACACCACCGACTTGCCTTGGGATGGAGGCAAATCGGTGATAAACTCCATGGAGATATGTGTCCAAGGTCACTGGGGAATGGGCAAGGAACGCAGTAAGCCCGCTGGTCGGGACCTGGGAGTCTTGGACCTAGCACAAACCTCACAAGCGGCGACGTAGGCCTTATTGTCTTTAGGCAACCCAGGCCACCAATAATTTCTGGTAATGAGGTGTTTGGTACCCAGGATGCCTGGATGGCCAGATAGTGCGGAGTCATGATTTTCCCTAAGTACCCTTAGCCGGAATTGCAGGGGAACAAACAGCTTGTTCTCAGGAAGGTTCCCGGGAGCTGCACCTTGATCAGCAGCAATATCAGAGACTAAATCAGAATCGATCGAGGAAATGATTATACCTGGAGGCAAAATACAAGCAGGATCTTCCTCCGAAGGAGGGCTGGCCATGAAGCTACGCGACAGTGCATCAGCCTTAATATTTTTAGACCCAGCCCTATAGGTAACCAAAAAATTGAATCTGGTAAAAAAAAACGCCCATCGAGCTTGTCTCGGGTTTAGCCTCCGGGCAGATTCTAGGAAAACCAGATTCTTGTGGTCGGTAAGGACCGTTACCTGGTGCCTAGCCCCCTCCAGGAAGTGGCGCCACTCTTCAAATGCCCATTTAATGGCTAAGAGTTCGCGGTTGCCAATATCATAGTTACTTTCAGTTGGTGAAAACTTCCTGGAGAAGTAGGCACAGGGGCGGAGATGGGTGAGGGACCTGGTACCCTGGGACTAGACAGCCCCCACTCCCACCTCAGATGCGTCAACTTCCACGATAAATGGCTCCATTTGGTTGGGCTGAACCAGCACCGGGGCCGAGACAAAGCACTTCTTAAGGACCTCAAAAGCCTGGACAGCCTCAGGAGGCCAGTGGAGGAGATCAGCACCTTTGCGAGTGAGGTCCGTAAGGGGCTTAGCGATGACCGAGAAGTTAGCAATAAATCTCCTGTAATAATTAGCGAACCCCAAAAAACACTGTAACGCCTCAGGGAGGCAGGTTGGACCCATTCCGCCACAGCCTGTACTTTGGCGGGGTCCATGCGGAATTCATGAGGAGTGAGGATTTGACCCAAAAATGGAATCTCCTGTACCCCAAACACACATTTTTCGGTTTTGGCAAACAGTTTGTTTTCCCGAAGGACCTGGAGCACCTTCCTGACATGCTCAATGTGGGAGGACCAGTCCTTGGAAAACACCAGTATGTCATCAAGGTACACTACCAGAAAAATCCCCAGGTAATTTCTCAAAATCTCATTTATGAAATTCTGGAAGACCGCAAGGGCATTACACAACCCAAAGGGCATGACGAGGTATTCGAAATGGCCTTCGGGCGTGTTAAACGCAGTCTTCCACTCATCCCCCTCTTTGATGCGAATAAGGTTATACGCCCCCCGTAGATCCAATTTAGAAAACCATTGGGCCCCCTGAACCTGATTAAAGAGATCAGGAATCAAAGGAAGGGGATACTGGTTCCTTACCGTGACCTTATTCAGGCTACGGTAGTCAATGCATGGCCTAAGACCACCATCCTTCTTCCCCACGAAGAAGAAGCCAGCACCTACCGGAGAAGAAGAGGGACAAATGTAACCCTTGGCCAGGGATTCCTGGATATACACTCTCATAGCTTCACGTTCGGGACAAGAAAGATTAAATATCCTACCCTTAAGAAGCTTAGCTCCTGGTACCAATTCGATAGCGCAATCGTATTCTCTATGAGGAGGTAACACTTCGGAGGCCTCCCTAGAGAAAACATCAGCGAAGTCCTGAACAAACTCGGGTAGCGTATTCGCCTCCTTAGGGGGAGAAATAGAATTAACAGAAAAACATGACGTACAACATTCATTACCCCATTTGGTTAGCTCCCCAGTATTCCAGTCAAACGTGGGATTATGCAACTGCAACCAGGGAAGACCTAGAACCAAATCGTACGATAATCCCTGCATCAACAGTACAGAGCATTGCTCCAAATGCATGGAGCCAACAAGGAGTTCAAAAACAGGGGTATGCTGTGTAAAATAACCATTAGCAAGAGGAGTGGAGTCGATACCCACTACCGGGACAGGTTTAGGCAAATCAATCAGAGGCATAGCAAGGGACATAGCAAATTCCACAGACATGATATTAGTAGAGGACCCTGAATCCACGAAGGCACTGCCGGTAGCAGACCTACCACCAAAAGAGACCTGAAAGGGAAGCAAGATCTTAGTACGTTTCATATTTACGGGAAATAACTGTGCGCCGAAGTGACCTCCCTGATGATCACTTAAGACGCAGAAGTTCTCTGGCTGCAATCTTACGCTTTGGACAGTTGTTCACTTGATGCTTGTCGTCCCCACAGTAGAAGCAGAGACCATTCTTCCTGCGGAATTCTCTACATTGTTGGGGGGACACGAAGGCCCTGAGTTGCATAGGTATCCCTGAATCTTTCGGGGAGAAACGAAGCAACGGAGCTTCGGGAGGCATCATGGGGGAGTCGGAGGAGAAAACACATAAACGTTCACGTTGTCGTTCCCTGAGACGTCGGTCAAGTCGTACCGCTAAAGCCATAACCTGGTTTAGGGAGTCAGAAGAGGGATAGCTAACTAGCAGGTCTTTCAGGGAATTCGACAGACCCAACCTAAACTGGCACCTTAAGGCAGGGTCATTCCACCGAGTAGCTACGCACCACTTCCGAAAGTCAGAGCAATACTCCTCAACAGGTCTCTTACCCTGACTTAAGGTCACCAATTGACTCTCAGCAAAGGCAGTCCTGTCAGTCTCGTCATAAATAAGTCAGAGAGCAGAAAAGAAACAATCAACGGAGGAAAGTTCAGGGGCGTCAGGAGCCAAGGAGAAGGCCCACTCTTGGGGCCCTTCCTGGAGCCGGGACATAATTATACCCACCCGCTGGCTCTCAGAACCTGAGGAGTGAGGCTTTAAACGAAAGTAAAGCCTACAACTCTCCCGAAAGGAGAGAAAAGCCCTCCGGTCCCCTGAGAACAACTTGAGGTGAGGTTCAAGAGGTGCGGTGAGGGGAACTACCAGGGTGGCATCAGGCTGGTTGACTCTCTGAGCCAGGGCCTGGACCTGTAGGGAGAGACCCTGCATTTGCTGAGCCAGGGTCTCAAGGGGATCCATAGTGGTGTCAGGGACCAGGGGTAGACTAGGTATGGGCTTGTGATTATGTAATGGCAGGGGGTAGGGAGACGGACAAGTGAGCCCTAATCTACCCGCCACTCTGTCCCTGCCTACTTGCAACGACCCGCCCTAGGCGACGGGGTACAACTGGGCGGCGGTCCCTGCGCTCAGTAAGTGCACGACAAACACGACAAACATACAAAGGAACACAAGCAAGGAAAAGGGGCCGTTGCCCACGGCAACACCGTGAGCAACCAGAGTGGTGAACGAGCCGAGTCAAGCCAGGAGTGTGCGAGGTACAAAACGAAAAGCAGAAGAGTAGTCGGTAAGCCAGGGTCTGTATGGAGCAGGATCAAAAATAGCAGGAGCTGTAGCTGGGCCAGGAAACCACAAGGAAAGAATCACAAGCACCGAGGGACAGGAAGTGCAGGCTTAAATAGACCGAGGGCGGGAGCTAGCTGAGTCTGGCCAGGTTACGATAGGCTCTCCCACTCCTAAGCCTGCCAGCCTGAATGGTGGAAGCAGGAGTCAGTCTCAGGGATGTATTCTCAGGTGCTGATTGATTAGTTCTGGGAGTTAACGCCGAAGCTGTGCCTGGCAGATCCTTTACACCCCAACTAACATTTAACTATAGAGTGATCAGTAGAGAACATATACATACTTGTATTCCTGTACTCACATCTAACTATAAAATTATTATCACATAAGACAGTGATCAGTAGAAAACATGCACATAATTGTATTCCCGTTCTCAAAACTAAATTTACAATAAATATCACATAAGACATTGATCAGTTGAGAACATGCACATACTTGTATTCCTGTACTCATCTTACCATACAATAAATATCTCATATGACAGTGATCAGTATAGAACATATACACACTTGTATGCCCGTACACACATCTTACTATACCATAAATATCACATAAGAGGTGATCAGTAGAGAACATGCACATACTTGTATTCCTGTACTCACATCTTAATATACAATTAATATCACATAAGACAGTGATCAGTAGAGAACATGCACATACTTGTATTCCTGTACTCACATCTTAATATACAATAAATATCACATAAGACAGTGATCAGTAGAGAACATACACATACTTGTATTCCTGTACTAAAAACTAACTATACAATAAATATCACATAAGACATTGATCAATTGAGAACATGCACATACTTGTATTCCTGTACTCACATCTTACCATACAATAAATATCACACATGACAGTGATCAGTAGAGCACATACACATACTTGTGTGCCTGTACTCAATACTAACTATACAATAAATATTACATAAGACATTGGTCAGTAAAGAACATGCACATACTTGTATTCCTGTACTCACATCTTACCATACAATAAATATCTCATATAACAGTGATCAGTAGAGCACATACACATACTTGTGTGCCTGTACTCAATACTAACTATACAATAAATATTACATAAGACATTGGTCAGTAAAGAACATGCACATACTTGTATTCCTGTACTCACATCTTACCATACAATAAATATCTCATATAACAGTGATCAGTATAGAACATACACACACTTGTATGCCCGTACACACATCTTAATATACAATAAATATCACATAAGACAGTGATCAGTAGAGAACATGCACATACTTGTATTCCTGTATTCAATACCAACTATACCATAAATATCACATAAGAGGTGATCATTAGAGAACATGCACATACTTGTATTCCCGTTCTCACATCTAACTATACAATAAATATCACATAAGACATTGATCAGTAGAGAACATACACATACTTGCATTGCTTTACTCACATCTCAATATACAATAAATATCACATTAGACAGTGATCAGTGGAGAACATTCACATACGTGTATTCCTTTACTCAATACTAACTATACAATAAACATCACATAGGACAGTGATCAGTAGAGAACACACATACTTGTATTCCTGTACGTATATTTAACTAGACAGTGATCAGTAGATAACATGCACATACTTGTATTCCTGTAATCACATCTTAATAAACAATAAATATCACATAAGACAGTGATCAGTAGAGCTATATATATATATATATATATATATATATATATATATATATATATATATATATATAGTTAGCGCCTATAATACCCCTAGGGCAACATAATAACAATAAGACATAATCTATGATTTAAGAAATCCTATAAATACGTCTCATATTATTGTATACACAAGACAAAAAGTCCTCTAGACATATGTTAGTCCAAAATACAAATTTGTATTATTGTTCCTCAATGGGAATACCCCCCCCCCCAAAGATACCCATACAAGTACATACAAATTAAAACATACTTAAAAGCGGACAAAGACCAAGACAATCAAATCACCACCATGTCCCATATGTTATAATGATACATAGTATACAACAAGTATATAGTGACACCAGTAACGGGAAGAGTATAGAATCTCCAAGCTGATATCAGATCCTATTGTATCAGTCTCTCCATTATCTGGGTAAGAGTCTATCAAAATAGTTGTATAAACCACCATACATAATACTTAGCATAGTTGCATATCAATTACCTGTGGCTGACATGATGGCTATTGATAGTCTCAGAGAAAGCACCTTGACGCGCGTTTCGTACCCTTCATCAGGAGAAGGTGATAGTGTACAGAAGTGTGGTTTAAATACTATACCACTAGATCGGTGACCAATGGCGCATGACAGTTCATAGCGCCCTCCCACGTGTGTCTTCCGCGTCAGGAATGTTCCGTGAAGTGACAGGATCCCCCATCATCTGCACCTCCGCCCTCACTATGACAACTTCCGGTACAACGTGTGGAGGGTCAATCAAGCGCATGCGCACGTCACCCTATGTGTCAGGTCGTCTGGTGATATGATATACATCAGCCATTTAGACCATTTACAATATATTATAAGCGTGGTTTTAAATTGTTTATTATATCCATCAACAGCCATCAGTGCATCTTACAATTTCTTATACTCACTATGTCATGTGCAACAATCAATTAAATGAATTTAACAAATTAGCATGTCATAAATAATGTAGTATATAAAGCGACACCAAGTGGAGGCACGGCAGAGGGAGACCACCACCAGTGCCCAACATCGGCGGTGGAGATCCCCCACCCGGACCCCCACTCCAGATGCACCGCGAACCAGAGTTTCAAAATACATGCATCAACTAATCAGGACCCATTATTGGAGTGCATCATACTACCATGCCGCATGGCGCGCACCAACATCGGGAGAACGGATGGGGGAGACCACCCCAGCACCAAACACTAAGGGTGTGTGTCCCCCATCCAGACCACCGTGCCGCACACACCGCGCCCACTGACAGCACAGAACCCACGAATCAAAAAAGTGCATATATCCCTATACAGATGAATAGATATTATATATGTCTGGGGTGTACTCGGCGAAGGACACCACCCAAAAATGTACTTGGACGTGACAATCCACCAATCACACCACAGACACATTGTGTGAATACAGATCTGGTGCTCCATGCAAGGTGATTATTCTATATAAGACTGTAGATTCCATATTTATACAGATAATATTGTGAACAAATAACACCATAACATAATTATAATGTATTAATAATTAGTACCTCCACACCGGGAGCTAGATCGTGATAATAAAAAAAAAACAATAGAACCAAATATAATGAATAAAAATTAAGTGTAATAAAGGAATAAGAGTATGAGGAGCATGGACATATAGCCACACTCAACATACATATGTGCATAATATCTGTCGATTGGTCACCGGAACAGTCCGGAAGTAATTTCAGACCAGTCCGGCGAGCAAAGGACAGAAGTCATTTAAACAATGTGTTGATACATATAAATAATAGTAAATAATATATTTACTATGTACATAGTAACTCCCAAATTCAAAAATATTAATTAATACCAACGATCTCTACAAATACACCACATCACAATCTTTAACCCCTTAAGGATGCAGCCTAGTTTTGGCCTTAAGGCTCAGAGCCCATTTTTCAAATCTGACATATTTCACTTTATGTGGTAATAACGTTGGAATGCTTAAACCTACCCAAGCGATTCTGAGATTGTTTTCTCGTGACACATTGGGCTTCATGTTCGTGGTAAAATTTGGTCGATATATTCAGTGTTTATTGGTGAAAAATTGCAAAATGTAGAGAAAATTGTGAAAAAATAGAATTTTTCATAATTTAAATGCATCTGCTTGTAAAACAGACAGTTATACCACCCAAAATAGTTACTAGTTCACATTTCCCACATGTCTACTTTAGATTGGCATCGTTTTTTGAACATTCTTTTATTTTTCTTGGACGTTACAAGGCTTAGAACATAAACAGCAATTTCTCATATTTTTAAGAAAATTTTAAAAGCCTTTTTTTAAGGTACCTCTTGAGTTCTGAAGTGGCTTTGAGGGGCCTATGTATTAGAAACCCTGATAAAACACCCCATTTTAAAAACTAGACATTTTAACCCTTCAGGAATTTCACAGGAATTAAAGCAAAGTGGAGGAGAAATTTGCAAATTTCATTTTTCTTGCTGAATTTCAATTTTATTCATTTTTTTTTCTGTAACAAAGAAGCTTTTACCAGAGAAATACTACTAAATATGTATTGTCCAGATTCTGCAGTTTTTAGAAATGTCCCACATGTGGTTCTGGTGTTCTTGTGGACTAAAACACAAGCCCTAGAAGCAAAGAAGCACCTAGTGCATTTTGAGGCCTCTTTTTTATTAGAATATATTTTAGGCAGCATGCCAGGTTTGAAGAGGTGTTGAGGTGCCAAAACAGTAGGAATCCCCCAATAGTGACCCCATTTTGGAAACTATGCCCCTCAAGGAATTAATTTATGGTTGTTGTTACCATTTTGACCGCACAGTTTTTTCACAGCACGTATTTGAATTGGGCTGTGAAATGAAAAAAATGACATTTTTTCCAATAAAATGTCATTTGTGAACAAAATTTCTTATTTTCACAGGGAACAAAATACTCCATTTTGTTGCCCAATTTCTCCTGAGTGCAGCAATACCCCATTTGTGGCGATAAACTGCCGTTTGGGCCCATGGGAGGCCTCAGAAGGGAAGGAGCGCTGTGTGTTCTTTGGAGTACAGATTTTGCTGGTTTGGTTTTTGGGTGCCTTGTCGCATTTGCAGAGCCCCAGAGGTATCAAAGCAATGGAAACCCACCAGAAGTGACCCCATTTTGGAAACTACACCCCTCAAGGAATTCATTTATGGGTAATGTGACCATTTAGACCCCATAGTTTCTTCACAGAACTTATTTGAATTGGGCTGGGAATTAAAAAAAAATATATTTTTTCCAATAATATGTCATTTTAGCTAAAAAATTCTTATTTTCACAAGAAATAAAATACTCCATTTTGTTGCCCAATTTGTCCTGAGTGCGGCAATACCCCATTTGTGGTGATAAACTGCCGTTTGGGCCCATGGGAGGGCTCAAAAGCAAAGGAGCGCTATTTGTTCTTTGGAGTCCAGATTTTGCTGGATTGGTTTTCGGGTGCCATGTCGCATCTGCAGAGCCCCAGAGATATCAAAGCAATAGAAACCAACCACAAATGACCCCATTTTGGAAACTACACCCCTCAAGGAATTCATTTATTGGTGTTGTGACCATTTTGACCCCATAGTTTTTTCACAGAACTTATTTGAATTGGGCTGGGAATGAAAACAATTTTTTTTTTTCAAATAATATGTAGTTTTGCCTGAAAATTTCTTATTTTCACAAGAAACAAAATACCCCACTTTGTTGCCCAATTTGTCCTGAGTGCAGCAATACCCCATTTGTGGTGATAAACTGCCGTTTGGGCCCATGGGAGGGCTCAGAAGGAAAGGACCACCATTTGGCCTACTGGGGATTTTCTAGTGCAAAGTCATGTATGCAGAAGCACCTGAGGTACCAGTACAGTTGAAACCCGCAAGAAGTGACCCCGTTTTAAAAACTACACCCTTAAGGCATTCATCTAGAGGTGTAGTGAGCATTTTGACCGGAGACCTACACCCCATAAACTGTAATGTGGGTTCTCCCGGGTATGGCAATACCCTACATGTGGCTGTTATCAGCTGCCTAGGCACACAGCAGGGCTCAGAGGGGAAAGATGAGGGGGTATAAGCTGTGCGGAGTGCATCAGGGTAAGTAAAATTGGGGTAAATTATAAACCAAGGGATGTATGATAAATTTTAAAACACTCTTTCATACAGAGCTCTGGTTATTCGGGACACGTGTCATATTGATATATTGTGTCATCCCTTATCGCCCTCTTATAGCAGACTTTGCACCTCTTTTGAATTTTTGCCTTCTTGCCAGTTTGGGGAACTTCTCCTGGAAAGTGTTGCCGCCCTGGTACGATGCGTGTGGCCTCGCTTCCAGAAGTACTGGGTGCCCCTCCTTCTTGGTCCCTAAAGATTAGGTTCTTGATAATTACCTCTTCAAATTCTAGGAAAGTTCCCGTCTGGCCTGCACATCGACGTAGCACGTACGCATTGTACAAAGCCATCTGTATGATGTGCCCGGCCAGCTTTTATACCACACCGCATGGCGCTGTAGGGCTTCAGGATTTGATCTGACAAGTCCATCCCTCCAATGTACCTATTGTAGTCCAGGATGCAGTCTGGTTTGGGGGTGGCCTTTCCTTCATATATCCTAAACCTGTAGGTATACCCTGATGCGTTCTCGCACAGCTTATACATCTTCACGCCATACCTTGCCCTCTTACCTGGCAGGAACTCGCGGAATTGAACCATCCCTTTAAAATGTACCAGGGACTCATCAATAGAAATACACTTCTCGGGGGTGTATGCTTGGGAAAACCGGGCACTGAAACGGTCTAATAGGGGGTCTCCGTTTATACAAACGGTCAAAACTGGGGTCATCTCGGGGTGGGCACGGCTTATTATCAGTGTAATGTAAGAAGCGAAGTATTGCCTCATTTCTTTATTTTTTTAGGTAACAGTTCAGTTCTGAAGTTGCTTTGAGGGGCCCATATATTAGAAACCCCTATCAAACACCCCATTTTAGAAACTAGACCCCTCAAAGTATTCACAGCAGCATTTAGAAAGTTTATGAACCCTTTAGGTGCTTCACAGAAATTTAGAGCAAAGTAGAGGTGAAATTGAAAAAAATTTTTTTGTCAGAAAATCATCTTTCTACCATTTTTTTTATAACACAAAAGGATTTATCAGAGAAACGCAACTTAATATTTATTGCCCAGATTCTGCAGTTTAGAGAAATATCCCACATGTGGCCCTAGTGTGATAATGGACTGAAGCACCGGCCTCCGAAGCAAAGGAGCACCCAGTGGATTTTGAGGCCTCTTTTTTTATTAGGCACCATGTCCGGTTTGAAGAGGTCTTGTGGTGCCAAAACTGTGGAAACCCCCCAAAAGTGACCCCAATTTGGAAACTAGACCCCTTGAGGAATCCATTGTAGTTTTCTTGGGGTGCATGCGGCTTTTAGATCAGTTTTTATTCTATTTTTAGGTGGCGTGGTGACTAAAAAACAGCAATTCTACTATTGTTTTTTTATTCTATTTTTTTTACAGCGTTCACTGTGCGCTATAAATGACATTCACTTTATTCTGCGGGGCGATACGATTACGGCGATACCAGATGTTTATAGCTTTTTTTATGTCTTATGGCGTTTGCACAATAAAATACGTTTGGTAAAAAATCATTCACTTTTTGTGTTACCTTATTCTAAGCGCCAGAACTTTTTTATTTTTCAATCAATAAAGCCGTGCGAGGACTTATTTTTTGCGTAACGAACTGTAGTTTCGATCAGTACCATTTTTCGGTACATGCGACTTTTTGATCTATTTTTATTCCATTTTTTGGGAGGTGAAGTGACCAAACAATTGTGATTGTGGTACTGTTTATTATTATTTTCTTTTACGGCGTTCACCGTGCGGGATAAATAACAAAATCATTTTGTAGTTCAGGCCGTTACAGACGCGGCGATACCAATTATGTATAGTTTATTTGTTTGTTTATATATTTTTATTAATAATAAATGACTGATAAGGTAAAAAGGGGGATTTTTACTTTTAATAGTTTTCAAACTTTTATTTTCTTATTTTTACACATCTTTTTTTAACTTTTTTTTTACTTTATTACTTTGTCCCACTAGGGGACTTGAGGGCAGGAGGCCCTGATCGCTATTCTAATACACTGCACTACATGCGTAGTGCAGTGTATTAGAACTGTCAGCTACTCACTGACAGCAAGCATAGTGGGTCCTGACGTTGTCAGGACCCACTAGGCTTCCGTCTATGGCATAGCCGGACGCCATTGTTTGGTGTCCGGTTGCCATAGTCACCATCGCCGGCCGCTATCGTGTAGCAGGCCGGCGATGGCAGCTTAACCCCTAAAAAGCCGTGATCTCTATAGAACGCGGCTTTTAAGGGGTTAATCAGCGGGGACACAGCGATCGGTCCCCGCTGTAGGAGCTGCTGAACAAGACAGCAGCTGTCACAGCTCCTGTATGTGTCGGGAGGACGGCCGAAACGGACGTTACTCCCGAGACGTACTATTAGGTCATGGAGCGCGAACGATACAGCTGCCATGACCTAATAGTACGTCCAGGAGCGGGAAGGGGTTAAGAGTATCTCTACATATAGAGATACATATATTTAACTAGACAGTGATCAGTAGAGAACCTGCACATACTTGTATTCCATTACTCAATAGTAATTATACAATAAATATCACATTAGACAGTGAACAGTAGAGAACATGCACTTATTTGTATTCCTGTATTCACATCTAACTATACAATAAATATCACATAAGACAGTGATCAGTAGAGAACATGCACATACTTGTATTCCATTACTCAATAGTAATTATACAATAAATATCACATTAGACAGTGAACAGTAGAGAACATGCACTTATTTGTATTCCTGTACTCACATCTAACTATACAATAAATATCACATTAGACAATGATCAGTAGAGAACAAGCACATCTTTTTATTTCTGTACTCATCTCTAACTATAAAATAAATAACACATAAGACAGTAATCATTAGAGAACATGCACATAACGTAATCCCGTACTCAATACTAACTATACAATATTTATCACATAAGACAGTGATCATTAGAGAACATGAACATCCTTATATTCCTGTACTCATATCTCAATATACAATACATTTCACATTAGACAGTGATCAGTAGAGAACATACACAAACTTGTATTCCGGTACTCAATACTAAATATACAATAAATATCAAATAAGACAGTGACCAGTAGTGAACATACACATATTGTATTCCCCTACTAACATTTAACTAGAGAGTGATCAGTAGAGAACATACACATACTTGTATTCCAGTACTCAATACTAACTATACAATAAATATCACATTAGACATTGATCAGTAGAGAACATGCACTTATTTGTATTCCTGTACCCACATCTGACTAAACCATAAATATTACATAAGACAGTGATAAGTAGAAAACATACACATACTTGTATTCCTGTACTCACATCTAACTATAAAATAAATATCACATAAGACGGATCAGTAGAGAACATGCACATACTTGTATTCCCGTACTCAAAACTAACTATACAATAATTAACACATAAGACAGTGATCATTAGAGATTATGAACATACTTTTATTCCTGTACTCACATCTTAATATACAATAAATATCACATTAGACAGTGATCAGTAGAGAACATACACATACTTGTATTCCTGTACTCAATACTAACTATGCAATAAATATCACATAAGGCAATGATCAGTACAGAACATGCTCATGCCTTTGCTCCTGCGCTCACATCTAACTATACAATAAATATCACATAAGACAGTGATCAGTAGAAAACATGCACATAATTGTATTCCGGTACTCACATCTAACTATACAATAAATATCATATAAGACAGTGAATAGTAGAGAACATACACATACTTCTATTCCTGTACTCACATCTAACTATACAATAAGTATCACATAATACAGTGATCAGTAGAGAACATACACATACTTGGAGTCCCCTACTCACATTCAACTAGAAAGTAATCAGTAGATAACAACTTGTATTCCTTTACTCACATCTTAATATACAATAAATATGGCTTTACAGTGAGGGGGTAGAGAAAGTACATTGATGTTTGATGGTTACAGGATGAACGTTCTGAAGCACTGAAACCAGCAGCTCTATTATTAACTGCCAGGTTCACTCATGGATCTCAGGCGATAGAAGATATCGAGGCACTCACCGGACTTGCAACAAATTTTCTTTATTCAGAGATCTTGGTCAGGATGTGGAATCAGCCTACGGCCGACATGCGTGCACGCTTTCCCAGGGCCTTGAGAAAGCGTGTACGCACGTGAAATGGCCGTAGGCTAATTCCACATTCTGACTAAGATCTCTGAATAAAGATAATTTGTTGCAAGTCCGGTGAGCGTCTGTAAAACAAGTGCAGTATCAATTTCACTGTTTTTTCACAGATCCATCTGAAAACAGATTTGACACTGTATTATCACACGAGAAAGCTATTTAAATCCCCTGAGCACACATAGCACCCAGAGTGCATGTTTCCTGTGAGGGCTCAGAATACTGCTGTGAGTGCTCAGAATACTGCTGTGAGTGTACCTCATCAGTAATTTATCAGTGTGTACAGTTTTTAATTACCTTTATGTGCTATTTTACTGTGAGCTCTATGTGGGAAATGGGAATTGTGTGGAAAAGGTAAATATCCTGAAGGGGGTGCAGAACCTCCTGGAGAGAATGCTCCACATTCTACTGAATAATGGGGGGGACCATCACTTTTACTGGTTGCATCACTCAGTTCTATTTTTTCAGTTCTTCAGAACTGTTTGAGTATTTTCTTCTCACAGTGAAGTCTTATGACAGATATGTGACCATCTGTAATCCCCTCTGTTACACCTAGATAATAACAAATGCATTGTGTGTGAAAACTGGTCGTCATCTGCTGGTTGTTGGGTTTTTCCTGTGCGTTTGTTAACACTGTAATGATATTGACATTAACTTTTTGTGGACCAAATACAATTGACCATTTTTTCTGTGACCTTGTCCCCTTGCTGGAAATTGCTTGTTCTGATACCTTCATGGTCCATCTTGAAGTCTCCTTACTGGGTATACCTGCAGTCATCATGCCGACCATAATAATCATTGCATCTTATGTTAAAATTGCCTCTGTCATCTTAAAGATTTCATCCAGTACTGGTAGACAGAAAGCCTTTTCCACCTGTAGCTCCCACGTCACTGTGGTCTCCATATTTTACTGCTCTCTATTTACTGTGTACAGTGGCGTAACTACCGCTATAGCAGCCGTAGCGGCTGCTACGGGGCCCGCAGCATGAGGGGGCCCGTGCCACCCGCCGGCACGGGCCTCCCCCCCATGGCCGGAGGCTCCACTAGTAGCTGCTATGGCTGCTACAGCGCAACCAGTGGCATAGATATAGGGGTCGCAGCGGTCGCAATTGCGACCGGGCCCAGAAGCCAGGGGGCCCACAGCCCCCCACACCACATCAATGAATAGTTACTATAGTAACTGGGGCCTATGTAATAAACTACACGGGACCCTGTTACTATAGTAACTGACCGTACTTACCCTCTTCTTCCTGGAGCGCATCAGAGGTTCTGACGTCAGAGCGCAGCGCATAACGTCACGATACTATGCGCTGCGCACAGCATCCCGACACTTCATGGAGTAAGGACCTGCGGCTGAAGAGGAGGTAAGTTCAATTTTAGTTTCTTGGTGGTGGGTTGGGGTCAGACACCCGGGACCCCCACCAATTAACTGTTTTGAAGGGGTTGCAGCCGCTCGTACGAGTGCTACTTCCTTCATTCCGGTCACTTTCTCACACTGAATTAGCCGACACGGACGTGTCAGTGATTCACAGTGTGAGCAGGTGAGGGAAATGAAGGGGAAGCAGCACTCGTACGAGTGGCTGCAACCCCTTCAAAACAGCTAATTGGCGGGAGTCCCGGGTGTCTGACCCCAACCCATCAGCTATTGATGGCCTATACTGAAGATAAGCCATCTATGTTTAGGGACTGGACAGCCTTTAAAGCCTACCTATGGCTTAGATACAGGGCCCCAGCTTATACTGCATAAGAATACTGTCTGCTGCACCCTGTATCTAACCCTACATTAGGCTTAGATACAGGGTCCAACAAACAGTATCACACATGCACATGGACCCTGTATCTAGGGCCCTGTATCTAAGGCCCTGTTCACATCACCGCTGCCCTTCCGTTGAGGGGTTCTGTCTGGTTAACCCCATTAACGTAAAGGCAAACAGAAACATTAGCTTCCGTTTGCATCACCATTGATCTTGTTTCCGTTTGTCACCATTGTGAACGGGTTCCGTTATTTTGGCAGAATCAATAGTGCAGTCGATAATGCAAAACAACGGAACCCTGTCACAACGGTGACAAACGGAAATCTTTAGCAACGTTTCCGTCACCATTGAGAACAATGGTGAGGGAAACTGAAGCGGAGGTTTCAGTTTGCCTTTCTGTTGAGGGGTTAACCCGACGGAACCCATCAACGGAAGGGCAGCGGTGATGTGTACAGGCCCTTACTAATGTTTTTTTTTGTGTTTTTTTACAGGTTCGGTCGTTGGACTACATCAGATTCAAGGACTACTTCAATGACGGCTTTTTTATTCTCAAAAAATTGGTTAATGAGGGTTGTGTGTGGGTGTTTTATTTCAATAAATCTATTTTTTTCTATGTCTTTGTATTTTTTTTTTAACTTTATCGCTGCCAACTTACTAATGGCCGCTGACAGATTGACAGCATCCATTACTAAGGTGGGGCTTAGTGTTAGCCGGTGAAAAGGCTAACACTAACCCCCATTATGACCCTGGTACCCACCGCCACCAGGGCTGCCAGGAAGAGCCGGGTACGATCCAGTACCCGACCATCTGTAGTGATGGTCGGATACTGGGGTGACCGCAGGCTGGTATTATTAGGCTGGGAAAGGCCAAAAACAGTGGCCCTTCCCACCCTGGTAATGCTAGCCTTCTGATGCTGTGTTGCATCTGGCTGATTATGAAAAATAGGGGCGACCCCATGTAATTTTTTTTATAAGTAATTGGACAGCACGATGTTGGGTTCCCCCATTTTTATAACCAGCCAGATACAACATAGCAACAGCAGGCTAGCATTACCAGGGTGGGAAGGGCCACTGTTTTTGGCCTTTCCCAGCCTAATAATACCAGACTGTGGCCGCCCCAGTGCCCCTCTGTCACTACAGATGGTCGGGTACTAGATCATACCCGGCTCTTCCTGGTGGCGCTGGGTACCAGGGTAATAATGGGGAATAGTATTAACCTCTTCATGTCTAACATTAAGTCGTCCCCCCCCTTAGTAATGGGCGTTGTGAATCAGCCAGTGAAAATTACTAGGGTGGTAGTTATAAAGTTTAAACAAATACAAAGACATAGATAAAATATTTTATTGAAATAAAATTCCACACAGCCCTCGTTAACCATTTTATTGAGAATAAAATATAAAGCAGTTATCAAAGTCGTCCTCGAATCTGAAGTAGTCCAACAACCGAACTTGTAAAAAAAACAAAAACACACAAAAATAATTATTCTCACGTCAAAAAGGAAAATAAATATTATTCTTACCTTTCCTGGGTCCAGCGCTGTTGCTACAATGTCAGCGAGCTGGGCCCTATATCTAATCCAATCATGTGTGATACTGTCTGCTGAGCCACTGTATCTAATCCTATCATGTGTGATACTGTCTGCTGAGCCACTGTATATAATCCTATCATGTGTGATACTGTCTGTTGGGCCCTAT
Organism: Rhinoderma darwinii; assembly: GCF_050947455.1. NCBI lineage: Eukaryota > Metazoa > Chordata > Amphibia > Anura > Rhinodermatidae > Rhinoderma > Rhinoderma darwinii. The sequence continues at coordinate 665,402,640 of NC_134687.1, forward strand.
ATCTAATCCAATCATGTGTTATACTGTCTGCTGAGCCACTGTATCTAAATCCTATGATGTGTGATACTGTCTGTTGAGTCACTATATCTATTCCTATCATGTGTGATATTTTCTGCTGGGCCCTATATCTCATCCTATCATGTGTGATACTGTCTGCTGGGCCCTATATCTAATCCTATCATGTGTGATACTGTTTGTTGAGCCACTGTATCTAATCCTATAATGTGTGCTACTGTCTGCTAAACCAATGTATCTAATCTTATCCATAGCTTTAGGGTAGTAGTGCTATAGATATGCTGTCTCATATACACCGTGTTCCAAATTATTATGCACATTGGATTTAAGTGTCATAAACATTTAATTATTAGTTTTTCAATTAAACTCATGGATGGTCTTGTGTCTTAGTGCTCTTTGTATCATTGTAATCAATCTCAGACACCTGTGATAATTAGTTTGTCAGGTGTGCCCAATCAAAGGAAAACTACTTAAGAAGGACGATCCACATTATTAAGCAGGCCACAGGTTTCAAGCAATATGGGATAGAAAAAGGATCTCTCTGCTGCTGAAAAGCGTGAAATAGCGCAATACCTTGGACAAGGTATGAAAACATTGGATATTTCAAGAAAACTTAAGCGTGATCATCGTACTGTGAAAAGATTTGTGGCTGATTCAGAGCACAGACGGGTTCGTTCAGATAAAGGCATAATGAGGAAGGTTTCTGCCAGACAAATTAATAGGATTAGGAGAGCAGCTGCTCAAATGCCATTGCAAAGCAGCAAACAGGTATTTGAAGCCGCTGGTGCTTCTGGAGTCCCGCGAACCTCAAGGTGTAGGATCCTCCAGAGGTTTGCAAGTTTGCATAAAGCTATTATTCGGCCACCGCTAAACAATGCTCACAAGCAGAAACGGTTGCAGTGGGCTCAGAAATACATGAAGACTAATTTTCAAGCCGTGTTGTTTACTGATGAGTGCCGTGCAACCCCGGATGGTCCACATGGATGGAGTAGTGGATGGTTGGTGAATGGCCACCATGTCCCAACAAGGCTGCGACGTCAGCAAGGAGGTGGCGGAGTCATGTTTTGGGCTGGAATCATGGGGAGAGAGCTGGTAGGCCCCTTTAGGGTCCCTGACGGTGTGAAAATAACCTCTGCAAAGTACATAGAGTTTATGACTGACCACTTTCTTCCGTGGTACAAAATTATCTTCATGCATGACAATGCAACATCTCATGCTGCAAAGAAAGCCTCTGTGTCATTGGCAGCTATGGGCATAAAAGGAGAGAAACTCATGGTGTGGCCCCCATGTTCCCCTGACCTCAACCCTATTGAGAACCTTTGGAGCATCCTCAAGCAAAATATCTAAGAGGGTGGGAGGCAGTTCACATCAAAACAGAAGCTCTGGGAGGCAATTCTGACATCCTGCAAAGATATTCAAGCAGAAACTGTCCAAATACTCACAAATTCAATGGATGCAAGAATTGTGAAGGTGATATCAAAGAAGGGGTCCTATGTTAACATGTAACTTGGCCTGGTAAGTTTTTTTTGATTGAAAGAGATTTTGATTTCTGTAAATATGACCTCCTGATGCTGCAAATTCAACAAATTACCATTTTAGTTCTCTTTACAACCTGTAAAATGTTTTGATCTCTGTTGTGCATAATAATTTGAAACAGTGCATTTTTTGTTTTTTACTTCTAAAAAAAGTCTGTTATCATTAGGAGATTTGGTCAATAAAATTCGCATTATACTCCAATGGTTGATGGCTTGAAGATTAGACTGTCATTTGCATCGACTATTTAGGAAAATCAGCGAAAAATAACATTTGCATAATAATTTGGAATGCGGTGTGTGTATATATATATATATATATATATATATATATATATATATATATATATATATATATACATATATACAAAAAGAAAATTCAGCAGCACTCCAATGATCAAGGTGAAAAAAAAGTGACATTTATTGTGCCAACATGCCAATGCAACGTTTCCGTCCCACCATGGGACCTTTATCAAGCATAGTGATACATACATATTCAGTGATTTATATAGTGTGTATCCAATCAGTATCGTCAATCTCATTAAAATAATGAAGTACAGTGAAGTTTACCGCTCAGACGGCACTGGTAACAGTCCAATATCATTCAGTATAGACACTCTCTCCCAGAAAAATGCAGTGGACAGTCCGCAATCCAATGAGGGTGTGGATGGTAATTCTTATCCTTGTAGTTCCACCAAGCTCCTTATCGTCTCCCTCCACATTCAAAGAACTCCTGGTAGGAAAAGGATCTTATGTCTCTAATAGATGGAAAAAGGAAGACACATAGTGCAACACCCTCTGAAAAAGATTGCTCCACGCCAAGTTTAATCCATACTCACAGAAGTAACAAGAAATAAAAGCATCAAGGTAAGTAAAAATCTTTAAAATTTCTAGGCGGCACGCCAAACACTCTCGCCCGACCCTGGGTTTCGCCCTTCCGGCTTCCTACTGTTACCAGTGCCGTCTGAGCGGTAAACTTCACTGTACTTTATATATGCTATTTAGGGTATTTGTTGGATCATACCCAATTTAGTTTTGCCTGCTCCGGTCTGAGAGAGATTTTGTGGGTATTTGAGCCAAGAGAAACCACCATTATATCATTAAAATAATGAGGTTGATATATACATCTCAAAACAACGTGATACAAACAATGAAAGAGTATCGAAGTGACATAAATCGATACATATAGTGAAAACAATAAGTTGATGTTAAAAGCAACATAAAACATACATTTTTCATGCAAGAAAATACATAATTCCATAAATCACAATATTCACCAGCTGGGTGAAAATCGGAGACTGCACGACCACTTAGCCAATCAGAAAGCAGGTATTGTTGTTAGACGTATGACACTTGTCATTCACAGCCCGTATCTGTCCGGCTCCACTGCGCATGCGTCGGATCAGTCCGGACCGGATATGATGTCTCGCTTTAGTAACTAGGATACCGATCGTTAGTAAACAGAGTCCTCTCAGCATTCAGTTATATGTGGTCGATCAGTATAACCCGGAGATGACATATCGCTCCGAGAGTTGAACATATCGATCGCCAAAAACGATTGTATATAATACAGATAGGAAATATAAATCAAATAAGAAAATTGCTCATCCTGTCTTTACACAGCACCTACAGGGTAAATATACCCAAATGTTATACCTGCATGGAAATAGGCAGTTTACCGCACATCATAATTAGAATGTCAAAAGATTATTCATGGTAATATATAAGTAAATAAACCAGTAGAGTCCACACGAGGAAGATGGGATCCCGATCACATTCCATGTACGGCGGTCTCCGTCATTCAGGTTCGTGGAAAGAAACGCACACAACATCGTGTACGCGGTCCCAACCATATCGCCTATAACTCGTGTAACGGACTCACAGTGTTTTAAAATAATAAAAAGAAAAAAGAAAAAAGAAAGGAGAGATGTGCCGTAAATAAAACCCAGCCATGGAAAAAAGAAGAGACTAATAAGATATCAAATATGCTGAGTAACAGACACATTGAGCAAGAGAACAATTCAACCATCTTTCCATCGCAAATATAGCTTATATTGGTTTATCGTAATATCAATACAGATGATCTGAAGTGCATGAGTTGATCCATAACCACGACCTCACCATCAAACCCGCTGACAAAGGGGGTGCGGTCGTGGTTATTGATACCGTAACATATATGTCAGAAGCTCATAGACAATTGAGTGACACAGAGATTTACAAACTGTTAAAAACTGACCCCAGGTGTGATATTGAGAAGAAGATTAAAAATTTCTTGACATCAGCATTTGATGAGGGTATTATCGATTCTGCGTTATATACCTTCTTGCTTATAGATTATCCAAATACTCCTTGTCTTTATTTACTTCCCAAGATTCACAAGGGATTAGTGAATCCGCCAGGTCGCCCGATTGTATCCGGCAGGGGTTCCCTTTTAAATAATATCTCTATTTTTGTTGACAAGGCACTGAGACAATTTGCAACAGATACTAAGTCCTATATTAGGGACACCACAGAATTTCCTGCAGAAATTAAAACAGACAAGACCCCCAGCAGGAGCCCTGTTGGTGTCTTTCGATGTTGTCTCCCTCTATACCTCTATAGGACATGATAGAGGTATTGAGGCAGTGAGACGGAGACTTATGGATTCTGATTATGATATCCCGTGCAGGGAATTCATTATGTCTCTCCTAGAACTTATTTTGACCAATAATAACTTCATGTTCGATGAGAAATTTTACATTCAATTAAAGGGGACGGCGATGGGGTCTTACATGGCCCCTACCTACGCCAATATTTTCATGGACATGATGGAGGAGACATGCGTCTATGTGTCCCACCACTTCACTCATGTACTGGGGTGGTGGAGATACATAGACGATGTCTTCCTCATCTGGACTGATACTGTAACAAACGTGGAGTCTTTTCATCAGTTCCTTAATCAGATTGATCACAATATCCGGTTTACTATGACCTATTCCAATGAGATGGTACAATTTTTGGATGTCAATGTAATACTGAGGGACAATGTCCTGACCACTAGGTTATATACGAAAGATACAGATCGTAATACCCTTTTACAATTTGAGAGTTGTCATCTTTGCCATTTAGTCAGATGATGAGAGCAAAACGGATTGTGGATGATCCGAATGATTTAGACACGTCCTTAGACCTCATGATTTCTAATTTTGCACAAAGGGGATACCCTAAACATTTATTATATACTCACAAAATGAAGATTAAGAGTATTCCGAGGGAAACATTGACTAAGCCGTGTAAACACATTAAAAGTAAAAGGATACCATTCATATCCACATATAATGTGTTAAGTGGCAGTGTATCCAGCATTTTGAATAGACATTGGCCTATCATCAAAAATAGTTATAACCATATCTGTGAACTAAACAACCCGCCTTTAATGTCCTATCGTAGATCTAAGAATCTACGTGATAATCTTGTTAAAACCAGAGTTGGTGAACAACAGCTAAAAGGGACACAAGCGTTGTTAAAGTCTTTAAGACCAGGGAATTTCCCATGCCATAGATGCATTAATTGTAATCTTATGCAGAGGGGGAATACTTTTGATCATCCTGTGACACATAAGATATTTAAGATTAAACATCATGTAACCTGTGATACAGACTGGGTTATTTATGTACTTTGGTGCCCCTGCCACTTACTGTATGTAGGAGAAACTACATGTGATTTTAAAACGAGGTTAAATAACCATCGGTACTCAATAAGAAAAAAGAAATGTGACTTACCTGTTGCAAAGCATTTCACTGATCATGGTCATACTGAAAAGGATCTTAAATTTATGATCCTTGACCATATTCCTTTATCCTATAAGGGTGGTGATCGACATAGGGAACTACACAAATGTGAACTTAAATGGATTTTCCTATTGAATTCTTTGCGACCTAATGGTCTTAACGTTGAATTTAATGTATCCAGAGTTGCTCCCTGAGATTGTTACCTTCCGTTGTGTTTTGACTTCTGGTTCTGTCCTCCTCTTTAAATAAAAAATGTGTGATACATGAACCTTTGACATATTTTTAACAAAAAATTCTTCTATTATAGATAAACATGGGACTGCAGGACCACTTCAGATCATCTGTATTGATATTACGATAAACCAATATAAGCTATATTTGTGATGGAAAGATGGTTGAATTGTTCTCTTGCTCAATGTGTCTGTTACTCAGCATATTTGATATCTTATTAGTCTCTCCTTTTTTCCATGGCTGGGTTGTATTTACGGCACTTCTCTCCTTTCTTTTTTCTTTTTATTATTTTAAAACACTGTGAGTCCGTTACACGAGTTATAGGCGATATGGTTGGGACCGCGTACACGATGTTGTGTGCGTTTCTTTCCACGAACCTGAATGACGGAGACGGCCGTACACAGAATGTGATCGGGATCCCGTCTTCCTCGTGTGGACTCTACTGGTTTATTTACTTATATATTACCATGAATAATCTTTTGACATTCTAATTATGATGTGCGGTAAACTGCCTATTTCCATGCAGGTATAACATTTGGGTATATTTACCCTGTAGGTGCTGTGTAAAGACAGGATGAGCAATTTTCTTATTTGATTTATATTTCCTATCTGTATTATATACAATCGTTTTTGGCGATCGATATGTTCAACTCTCGGAGCGATATGTCATCTCCGGGTTATACTGATCGACCACATATAACTGAATGCTGAGAGGACTCTGTTTACTAACGATCGGTATCCTAGTTACTAAAGCGAGACGTCATATCCGGTCCGGACTGATCCGACGCATGCGCAGTGGAGCCGGACAGATACGGGCTGTGAATGACAAGTGTCATACGTCTAACAACAATACCTGCTTTCTGATTGGCTAAGTGGTCGTGCAGTCTCCGATTTTCACCCAGCTGGTGAATATTGTGATTTATGGAATTATGTATTTTCTTGCATGAAAAATGTATGTTTTATGTTGCTTTTAACATCAACTTATTGTTTTCACTATATTTATCGATTTATGTCACTTCGATACTTTTTCATTGTTTGTATCACGTTGTTTTGAGATGTATATATCAACCTCATTATTTTAATGAGATTGACGATACTGATTGGATACACACTATATAAATCACTGAATATGTATGTATCACTATGCTTGAGAAAAACAAGACCAAATACATATAGGTTGGCAGAGAAATAGAACAACAATTTGCTATTAAATTGTCACATGACTAAAACTTGAATGAGGCCACTTCATTTCATTAGGTTCACATTATCAGTACTTGACAGGACACTCTTTCCCCTTAGAACAGCCTGAATTCTTAGTGGAATTATTAGACTGTCTGTAACAATATTAAGTTAAGATTGTGTATGTCTCATTAGTATTTAAACAGCCAAATGTGTTGGCAAAGAACAGGCTTCATTGCCAGACAAGGTTCTGCTTTTCAAAAAAAATAATTTTATTAAGTTAAGCTTTATGTAATAAATTAATAGTGGAGGACTGAGTGTAGACCAGAATCGTGGACTGTCATGGATTTATTTTAAAGTGTTATACAAAGTGTTATAAGGCTGGAATAGAGTCAAAAGTCATGGCTTAAACGTCTTCCTGCTTGATCCATTTCTGACTTTGGCTCAAAACACTGCATGTGTGTTTCCAGCCTAATACGAATGTTATAAGTTTGTTCATTTTTCTATTGTGAAACAAAATCAAAAAGTTTTTTTTAATCCTAACAGAAAATCCCAGTAAAATCTCTGAGGGAAACTTCAGGTTATTGCTAAATTATAAAGTAGAAGATGAAGATATCATGCAGCAGTCTTCAGGAGAAAACCTCATTACCCTTAATGTACATCCAGGACTTCACAGTAAAGACCTATCATATAATTTCACTAATCATGAGGAACCTTCTTCTAGCCAATCACAGATTGTTACCACAAGTACAGCTCCGAAAGGGGGTAAAAGGTTTCAATGTTGTAAACAGTTCACAAAAATCTCAGGTCTTTTAACAAACAGAAGAATTCACACAGGAGAGAAGCCATATTCCTGTTCAGATTGTGGGAAATGTTTTACATATAAATCATATCTTGTTGCACATGAGAGAAGCCACACAGGAGAGAAGCCGTATTCATGTTCAGAATGTGGGAAATGTTTTACACACAAATCACATCTTGTTACACATAAGAGAAATCACACCGGGGAGCAGCCGTATTCATGTTCAGAATGTGGGAAATGTTTTACAAAAAAATCTAATCTTTTTATACATGAGAGAAGTCACACAGGAGAGAAGCCGTATTTATGTTCAGAATGTGGGAATTGTTTTACTCATAAATCAAATCTTGTTACACATAAGAGAATTCACACAGGAGAGAAGCCGTATTCATGTTCAGAATGTGGGAAATGTTTTACAGATAGATCAAGTCTTGCTAAACATGAGAGAAGTCACACAGGAGAGAAGCCGTATTCATGTTCAGAATGTGGGAAATGTTTTACAGTTAAATCAAGTCTTCTTATACATGAGAGAATTCACACAGGAGAGAAGCCATATTCATGTTCAGAATGTGGGAAATGTTTTACACATAAATCAAGTTTTATTAAACATGACAGAAGTCACAAAGGAGAGAAGCCGTATTCATGTTCAGAATGTGGGAAATGTTTTACAGATAAATCAATTCTTGTTAAACATGGGAGAAGTCACACAGGAGAGAAATTATATTCGTGTTCAGAATGTGGTAAATGTTTTACTACTAAAGGCAAACTTAGGGCTCATCAGAGAAGTCACACAGGGGAGAAGCCATTTTGATGTTCTATATGTGAAAGATGTTTTAAAAAGAAATTTACATTTTAGAACTCCGCAGAGAATTCACATGGAGTAGAAACCATAATCTCGTTTAGAATGTGGGAAATGCTATAAGAGCAACAAAAAAAAAAAAAAAAAGATTTTAGACACATCAGATTATTCACAGACTTTAACCCCTTATTGACCAGCCTATTTTAGGCCTTAATGACCAATCTATTTATTAAGTTTTTCCATCGTCTCATTCAAAAAGCTATAACTTTTTTATTTTTGTCGACATAGCTGTATAAGGTCTTGTTTTTTGAGGGACAAGTTGTATTTTGTGACAGCACCATTTTGGTGTACATAGAATTTATTGATTGATTAACTTTTATAAAAAAAAATTTTTGGGGGGGGATAGAAAAAAACAGCAATTTCGCCATACTTTTTTGCATCCAAAATTTACGCTGTTTACCGCGTGGTATAAAAAACACAATAACTTTATTCAGCGTATTGTTACGATTGCAACAATACCAAATTGATATAGATTTTGTATGTTTTACTACTTTTACCCAATAAACACTTTTTTCAAAGTAATTATTTGTTTTTGTGTCTCCATATTTGAAGAGCCATATCTTTTTTATTTTTCCGCCGATGCAGTTGTATGAGGGCTTTTTTTGCGGGACAACTTGTAGTTTTTATTGGTACCATTTTGGAGTACATGCGACTTTTTGATCACTTTTTATCACATTTTTTTTAAGGCAGGATTCACAGAAAACATGGATTTTTGCATGTTTTTTATTTTATTTTTGACGACGTTCACTGTGTTGCTTAAATAATTTAATAACTTTATAGTTGGGGTCGTAACGGACGCGGCGATACCAAATATGTGTAACTTTTTTACTTTTTTTTTTAATAATAAAGCATTTTGTAAGGGGAAAAAGTGGGTTTTTAAATTTTTTTCATGTATTTGTTTTTTTATTAATTTTATGAAACTTTTTTTTTTTTACTAGTCCCACCAGGGGACTTAACTAAGCGATCCTCCGATCGCTTTTATAATACATTGCAATACTTCTGTATTGTTGGTATTAATGCCTGTCCGTGTAAAACGGACAGGCATTTGCTAGGCCATGCCTCTGGCATGACCTAGCAGGTATATTCTACATGCAGACCCGGGGGCCTTTATTAGGATCCTCCGGCTGCCATGTAACATCGGCACTCTGCCATCATGCGCAGGGTGGAGGTGAGAGAGGGAGCTCCTTCTTTCCAAAACCACTCAGATGCGGCATTTGCTATTGAGTGACACATCTGAGGGGTTAAACTGATGGGTTAAACAGCCAATAAGAATGTTTGTTCATTTTCTGGGTGGAATTAGTCTGGATCTGCCAAACACCCAAATTATATTTACCTGAGATCAACTGTGACCGGGATCTATGAAGGAAAAGTATTGTGGATATAAGGAAGAAAAGAGGAGCCTGGTTTCCTTACAAAGCCGAGAAGCTGAATTGTCACCATAAACCTCACGTCTTATTACTGTATTCATAAATTCCCCCGTACTGCAGGAGAATCCAGAGTGACCATAAGGACAATGTAAATGTTTTGTTTTTAACATATATGGATATTTTATATTTGACTTTCATTAAAACAGTATAAAAAGATGAAGGTGATGGAATTGAAGAAAAAAAAACACTAACAAAGTAACTTTCTAATTAAATAAAAGAAATATTCACAGCTTTATTTTCATGAAAGGAAATGTCATAAGTGTATTTATCACTGAATTAGAATCAAGGTTTGTGCCCAAAATCACGCCCACATGTGGTGGGGAATGGCCACACAATTTTTCTTGTAATACCCCAATATTTACCGGCTAAATCGTGTGTCCATTTGTCACCTATGTGGGTATGGTTGTGGATGACGATCCGTCTGTTCTTACCCTCAGGGTAGATTCACTTGCGGCAGATGTGTAGCATAAATTTCTGAAACTGTAAATAGTTCCATACATCTGAGCGGGGTTGTTTCTGCTGCATACACATGGATTCCGAAATCGCCATTAAAATGAGTGGAGCAGCCGCAGACCTTTCTGACACAAAACTGCTATATGTGAACTGGAATCACACATGCAGTTTAGCTAAAAAAAAGGTCATGAAAAACTGCACCTCAAAGCCAGAAGTGGATCCAGCCTGAAAGAAAAGTATAAGTCCTTCATTTATATTTCCGAATATTTTTTAATACACTCTTACATTTGCCTAATAAAAACTGCATGTGTGATTTCAGAATTAGACTGGATCCAGGAGGAACGTGTCTCATTTAAACTCCTGACGTTTGGTTTTCCTCTGTTAGTGAAATGTGCGGTATTACCATGCCGAGAACCAGAGCGCTGTCAGGCCTTCAGAAAGGTTATGGATGTCTATGATTCAGGAAAGGGCAGTTGTCTAAAATCTCCACATGTAGATGGTTTTCTGGACAGTGGAATGATTTACATCTAATAGTTTGACCATTTTCCCTTTGGAACATGGAAATACCAGTAGACCCGCCACGGAATGGCCAAAAAAAATAAAAATAAATGGAGGATTCTTGAATGGCCAAGTGAAAGCCTAGTTCTAATTACCATCAAGATGCTGTGGGGAGATGTAAAACTGGTTGTGCATGCTCCACATCAAAGAGTAGGAAATGTCATCTCCCATTTAAGAGACTAGTAGACCGTAAAGCCCCATTCACATTTGCACATTTTATACAGTATTTTGCATCAGTATTTATAAGATAAAACTAGGAGTAGGTCCAAGACATGAAAGACATGCAGATCTTTCCATTATACTTTTCTCTGTTTATGTTCTGCTCCCAGTTTTGGCTTACAAATACTGATGCAAAATACTGACCAAAATATGCAAGTGTAAATGAGGCCTCATAAAAGAAACGCCTGCTGGAGGTTGTTTTTGTCAAAGGGGCAGAACCAGGTATTTGAGCCGTACACGGAAGTGGCTTATCTGTGAGGTGGGTTTTTTTATTGCAAAATTATTGCAAATTCAATTTATGAATTTTTCTTTTATCTTTTTATACTGTATGAATGAAGATTAAATATTAATACACAAGTCAACAGATGCAAAGAAAAAATATTACATGGGGAGTCTTTGGCCCCATGCACACGACCGTGTTTTTGCGTCCGCAAATCCCCCGCAAATCCACGGGAGAATTGCGGACCCATTCATTTCTATGGGCCCATACACACTATCCGTGTTTTCACTGGTCTCCGCATGTCCGCAAATCCGTGCCGCAGAAACTCAGGACATGTCTTATTAAGGGCCGCAAATTCGATGCGGACATGCCAATAGAAGTCAATGGGCCACCTCCGTGTGTCATCCGCAGTTTGCGGATTTGCGGAAATGTTGCTAGGCGACGACCGGGAATGAGTTCTGTCGTCATCCTGTTTAACCTAGGCTTTTTTTTTTATCCGCATTTTGCGGATTACATACGGATGAACTGCGGATTACATACGGATGAACTGCGGATGACATTTCACGGAACACGGTCCTGGAATTTGCGGACCAGAAAAACACTACGGTCGTGTGCATGAGGCCTTAATGTGACTCTAGTCGAAGACTTCGACACTACAGGCTCCATACATGTGTAGTTTTGGAGGGTAGAAGAAAGATTGTGAGTAAGACAAACAACATTAGGGTTTCACCTTAAACATGAAAAACTTTATAGTTGTGTTACCATCCACAGATCAGGGTTTACATGAACTACCGCTCCTATCCTGACACAGCCGCACAATGATCTCCCATCATCTCACACTAAACCTTATGTGTAACGTTGTGTTGTTAGAATTTTATTTTGTAATAAAGTGCTTTTTTCACACAATGTTTTTTCTTATTTTCGGTGTTCGTTGAATTGGGTTATATCAATGTACCTAAAAGTGGTTATCTGTCTGTTTACAAGGCAATGAGGTCACATCACATGGTAAGGATTGGCTGCCTTGTAGACAAGACAAAGTGTCATGACACCTTATAATCATAGAGAAGCTGGAAGCTGCAATGTGGGAATGCTGCAGAATAAAGCAGTATTCCCAACACAGGATATGGCATAAATGTCTGGTAGATGCAGGTCCCGTCTCGGGGACCCAGCACCTATGTGGAAAATAGGGTCCCCTGGCCTGCCTGGTGAGTAGCCTGCTGCATCATGGCGAAGAATGAATCAAGAGTTGTCCGTGAATGGGCATACACTAGATCAATTTTCCTAAAAAAAAGTCTTGGTTTAAGGCCTCAGAACTAGATTTTTCCGGCTTAGGATGTCCACAACCATGTTTTTTGATCCTTTTAGAGGGACTGATGAGATGGACAGATTTTCCTTGGCCCAGATGACATAAATAGTATTGTCAGACAGAATCTTGACATGGTGATGTCTTGATTGTAGAAAAGTCAATTTTGCGGTTTTCCAGACCGCTCTCAATTCCTGGTAATTTGAAGATCTTAACCATTTGTCCTGAGGCCAAGTTCCCTGTAGACATTTGTTGCGAAAGTAAGACCCAAAGGTTGTTTCATATTTGCTCAGGAATGTAGAGATTATATTAAGATTCTTCTGACTAAAGTCATGAACAAAAAATAGAAAGAAATTCCACACTGTAAATGTGAAGAGAATTGTCCAAAGATAACGTGAAGTCATAAAGGATTGGAGTAACTGCTGAAATATTCTCAGCCAGCTCCAGGGGAAAAATAAAAAAAAGTAATAGGGGAAAAAGAAATTAACAAAACGGCGCTACATAGGAGGAGTACATTCAACACATTCACCTTGTTTAGCCTATTACATAGTTACATAGTTAGTATTGTTGAAAAAAAACACCTGCCCATCAAGTTCAACCAAAGGATGGGAAAAGGGAAGGGATGAAACAAAATTTCTACACATTGAACATAGGAGCTGATATTTTTTCATTCTAGGAAATCATTTAAGCCTTTTTTAAAGCCATCTACTGTCTGCTGTGACCAACTCCTGCGGTAGGCTATTCCATAGATTCACAGTTCTCACAGTAAAGAAGATTTGTCGCCTCTGCAGATTGAACCTTTTTTTCTCCAGACGGAGGGAGTGCCCCCTTGTTTTTTGAGGGGGTTTTATATGGAACAGGATTTCACCATATTTTTTGTATGTGCCATTCATATATTTATATAAGTTAATCATGTCCCCCCTTAGTCGTCTCTTTTCAAGGCTAAACAGGTTTAGTTCTTTTAATCTTATTCATAACTTAGATTCTCCAATCTCCTTATTATCTACGTTGTTCTTCTTTGTATTTTTCCTTCTTTCTATGTACTGGAGCCCAGAACTGAGCTGCATATTCTAGATGAAGCCACACTAATGCTTTGTAAAGTGGTAATATCCCTGTCCTGCGAATCCATGCCTCTTTTAACCCCTTAATGACCAGCCTATTTTAGACCTTAATGACCAAGCCATTTTTTAAGTTTTTCCATCGTCGCATTCCAAGAGCTATAACTCTTTTATTTTTGCGTCGACACAGCTGTATAAGGCCTTGTTTTTTGCGGGACAAGTTGTATTTTTTAATAGCACCATTTTGAGGTACATATTATTTATTGATTAACTTTTATTAACTTTTTTTTGGGGGGGAATAGAAAAAACCCTGAAATTTCGCCACGCTTTTTCACGTCTTATGTCTACGCCGTTTACCGTGTGATATAAATAACACAATAACTTTATTCAGCGGGTTGTTACGATTGCAACGATACCAAATTTGTGTAGATTTTGTATGTTTTACTACTTTTACACAGGAAAAGCTTTTTTTTCAAAATTATTTGTTTTTGTGTCTCCATGTTTGAAGAGCCGTAACGTTTTTATTTTTTCGCCGATGCAGTTGTATGAGGGCTTTTTTTTTGCGGGAAGACTTGTCGTTTTTATTGGTACCATTTTGGAGTAGATGCGACTTTTTGATCACTTTTTATAACATTTTTTTTAAGTCAGGATTCACAGAAAACAGCAATTTTTCCATAGTTTTTTATTACATTTTTTACGGCGTTCACCGTGCGGGTTAAATAATGTAATAGATTTATAGTGGGGGTCGTTACGGATGTGGCGATACCAAATATGCGTAACTTTTTTAATTTATTTTGGTTTTTTAATAGTAAAGCATTTTGTAAGGGGAAAAGCTGGGTTTTTCATTTTTTTCACATTTTTTTTAAATTAACTTTATTAAACTTTTTTTTTACTAGTCCCACTAGGGGACTTTAATATGCGATTCTCCGATCGCTATTATAATACACTGCAATACTTTTGTATTGCAGTGTATTACTGCCTGTCCGTTTAAAACGGACAGGCATCTGCTAGGTCATGCCAGAGGCATGATCTAGCAGGCATTCATTACAGGCAGACCTGGGGGCCTTTATTAGGCCCCCGGCTGCCATAGAAGACACTGACACTCGGCGATCGTATCGCCGGGTGTCGGTGGGAGAGAGAGGTAGCTCCGTCCCTCTCTCCAAAACCACTAAGATGTGGTGCTCGCTATTGCGCACCGCATCTGAGGGGTTAAACATGTGAGATCTATACTTATATCGATCTCACACGGCAGAGCAGGGACGCTCCCAGCCCTCAGCTGCCTCTGGCAGCCGAGAGCAGGGAGATTTGACGGCTCCCTGCTCTGTTTACTCATCCTGATGCAGTGCCGTAAAAAGGCACATGCATCAGAATAAAGCCCGTTAGTGGCCGCCGTTAAAAGGCGTATTGGCGGTCACGAACGGGTTAATACACGACAATATCTTTCTGGCCTTAGAAGCAGCTGACTGACATTGCATGCTGTTATTTCGTTTATGTTCTACAAGTACACCCAGATCCTTCTCAACAAGTGACTCCCCCAGTGTAGCTCCCCCTAGGACATATGATGCATGCAGATCATTACTCCCAGTGTAGCTCCCCCTAGGACATATGATGCATGCAGATTGTTGGTACCCAAATGCATTACTTTACATTCATCTACAATAACCCCTTCCCGCTTTGTCCAATTTTGACTTTCCCGACAGAGCCCCATATTTCAAATCTGACATGTTTCACTTTATGTGGTATTAACTTCGGAATGCTTTTACCTATCCAAGCGATTCTGAGATTGTTTTCTCGTGACACATTGGACTTTATGTTACTGGTGATAACGCAGTTCCCAAAAGGTACGGCCGCAGACAAAAACAGAACAGACGTGTATCTGATTACTGTAGAGGTCTGAGCTAGTCCCGACCCCTATCATTTATTTATACTCATTCTATATTCATGCAATACCATAAGACAATAAATAATACAAGACAGTCTTTTGGCTAACATGCAGTAACATTATATAACTTGGAGACAATCAATCCTTCACCTTTAGTACAATTCTGAGAATTATAAGAACAAACATGTTTTCTTCCTCTTACCATTCACTCCCCCAGTCTGTGTATTCAATCCATCAAATTCTTGCGAAATGATAACTAACTCCTTCCTCCCTTCTTTCCTTAAACAACATCTGGAAAACAGATGTCCAGATTAACTCTTAGAATGACAATTGCTTTAACATTACTCCCCTCTTTTTATCTTTTGGCTAGACCTGTGACTACTCTCCCTGCCTTATCGAGAAATCTTAAAGGTCCGCCTTACCTACACAAGATATAGAGATACTAATCTCCATAAATTGTGGGACGTTCAACATTCATCCAGACGATCCTTAAGTTTAGATTTCTCCTGTTACCATTCCCCTCTTTCTAGTTTCTAATATAGATTTTAAAGGAAAATATGAGGGCTAGAAGAGTTAGTTAGAAATATATATATAAATTGTTAGACACACGTGATATATATATATATATATATATATATATATATATATATTTAGTTTCCACAATAAATGCAGTCTTTGATGTCATTAAGTGATTCTTTTTCACATATGAAGCATTTGCGTTTGATAGGAGTAATCATGATCATTACTGGGTTATCGTCTCGTCGTTCAGGGGGAGCTGTTTTCTGCGTACTGCTACAGTTTGACTCTAATATTTTCCTAAAAACAACAAGTAGAACCTTAAACCAATTGAGCGGGTTCAGCCAAGATAACCATTCCGGAAAATGCAATTCGGATTGAGCGTTACCGTTGCAATATTGTTCCTTTAGCTCCTGTGCCTATTTAATATCATAAGCAACTTGCATCATTCCAGTAGGATTAATATAGTGACAACATGCTAGTCCTACTATTTGACAAAGTCCTCCTTGTGATGCGGTTAGATAATCCAATACCATAGTGTGTTGATTAGTAACTACTATTAATTGTTTAGTATATGCAGAAGTAACACTTATAGCATGAAAAAGATAGTCAGTAATATTATGGAATACATCTGCTAAGGCTTCCACACGTTGGCCATTTTGAGTAGTTCTGAGTAAAGAAGTGGCTGGACTACCAACGATAGGCAGAGCCATCATTAACTCTTCCTTCCAACCTATGTGTAATAATTGTTCTGTATGCTGTACCTTAAGACTACGTTTACTTAACATATGTTGAGGAATATTCTGATACAAGAATTGATCAGACTTGCACGTCCAGGTGGCAGGTTCTATTCTTGCTAGGGTACATGTTCCCCCAGTCCCCTCAGAAAGCCATCTGTAAGCATTATTTCTACAGATTATATAGATTCCTTTCGGGAGTTGAAATTTTAGTTTGACAACTAGTGCATTAACAATACATGCCATAAGAGTAGTGTTAGAATAGAGATACCAAGAGTCTGGGTCATTGGTAGTTACCCATTTGTAATATGCAATAGGGTTACATCTGAGGGGGTTTACTTTTTCCCTTGGATTGATGGACATTAGTTCCGCCCCATCTCCTTCCATTCCTGCGGTATCTCCTTCATCTTCTTTGCTTATGGCAAATGCTTCTATGGCCTCACAATCTTCGCTATTCTCAAGTGGAAATTTATCAGCATGGTGCCAACTAGAATTATGAATTTTTCTTACTAGTGAGTGATCTATTTTCTGATCCTCTAAACTCTTACTGGCAAAACTTATTTTTAGGTTTTCTACAGGCAGTCTACCAGTATGTATAAACGTCATCTCTTTTGTTCCCCAAATTCCATCTTGTTTTCTAAAATCAAACCACTTCCCCTGCTTGGATGTTAGGTACGCTTGCCACCAGGGTTACTGCACCCATCCAACAATGGGCAATGCCATTAGAACTTTTCCCTTGGGTTCCTCTATATCCAATGGTTTCATCACCCAACAATTATCTTGGAACAATTCCTGTTCTGAGACAGGAGTAGCAAAGTATGGCATAGACCTTGCAGACATAGGATAATATGTACATATCCAGCAATCAGTCAGGTTGTATGTTTGTGTTACTATACCGTGGTACTTAATTAACTTATTGTCCCACTCCTCTTCCCCCAGCTGCTGATATCCTTTTACAAAACCACATATCATCATACTCATTAGAAACACAGATACTGAGAAATATCGCAAGGCAGCTTTAGGGTAGTTCACACCCTGTTGGTTACTACAGCAAATTAGCATAGAGGGAGCCAACACAACACTGGGGCATAGATCATAAGTGCTATAATCCATGATGGAGACCCCAGTAATAATGTATTCTATATGATAATGATGAAACTTGTTGACAATACAGAACGTATAGTATGTTTGTTGTGCCTTTCTTGTATGAAATCATATGCAATACCTTTGTGTCAAAAAAGGCAAAAGTATAGAAGGTATGATACCTTTATTGGCTAACCATAAAAGTTCTATATGCGGCTTTCAGAGCAAAGAGGCTCCTTCTTCAGGCAGTTTACAAATGAATGACTTTGAAAAAAGCACAACATTTCATTTAGATGTTACACAAAGACAACTAGAAGGAGCCTCTGTGATCTGAAAGCTTGCATATAGAACTTTTATGGTTAGCCAATAAAGGTATCATACCTTCTATACTTTTGCCTTTTTTGACACAAAGGTATTTAACATTGCATAATTGTTTCTGGCTAACACGGTACTACACCATTTTTTACTGTACTTGTATGAAATCAAAAAGAACTGTTTATTATGAGTACTCTGTATTAAGAGCAACTGGGGATGTTTTTTGTAAGAGGAACCAAAACACATTGATTTAAGGCAAATTGTCACATTAGATATTTTTATGAAATGATTCCTGCACAGCTTTCTTAATGTCTGAATTTCTCAGACTGTATACAATGGGGTTAATCAAAGGGGTAAGCACAGTATAAAGAAGTGATAGGATCTTACTGATGGTCAACATCTGTCCTTTTGTTGGGGCAACATACACAGTCAGGGGTGTAACTAGGAAAGACTGGGCCCCATAGCAAACTTCTGACTGGGGCCCCCCCCTCCGCTGGGTATCACACAACCCACCCCTTGTAGATTGTACCTCCCTATAGATTCCACCACACAGCGCCCCCTATAGATAGCGCCATACACAGCCCTGTAGATAATGCCTTACAGCCCCCTGTAGATAACGTCTTACAGCCCTAAATCCCCCTAAAGATAACGCCATACAGAGTCTTCCCTGTAGATAACGCCATACAGAGTCCCCCCTGTAGATAACGCCATACAGAGTCCCCCCTGTAGATACCGCCATACAGACCCCCCTGTAGATAACGCCATACAGACCCCCCCCCGTAGATAACGCCATACAGCCCCCCTGTAGATAACACCATACAGACCCCCCTGTAGATAACGCCATACAGCCCTCCTGTAAATAACGCCATACAGCCCTCCTGTAGATAACGCCATACAGCCCCACTGTGATGGCAGGAAGGAGGTGAAGGCAAAGTGAGCCCTAATCTACCCACCGCCCTGTCCCTGCCTACTTGCAACGACCCGCCCTAGGCGACGAGGTACAACTGGGCGGCGGTCCCTACGCTGTCTAAGTGCACAGGAAAACAAACAGGGAACACGCAAGGGAAGGGGCAGTAGCCACGAGGAAACGGAGCGGCGAACGAACAGTCAGGACCAGGACGAAGTGAGTAACCCGAGCGGGCACGGAGACAGAAGCAAGCCAGGGGCGAAGCAAAGCAAAGCAAGTCAAGTCAAGGAGAACTGCAGCAAGGCAGAAGCACGGCAGAAGCAGGCTGGAGCAAGCAGCAGTGGGGCCAGGAATCCAAAAGAATAACAAGCAATGAGGAAGAGAAAACTGCAGGTATAAATGGACAGGGGGCGGAGCTAACTCTGACTGACCAGGCCGCGATAGGCTCTCCCACTCCTGAGCCTGCCACCCTGATTGGTGGGAGCCGGTGTCAGTCTAAGAGATCTGGCCTCAGGTGTCGACTGATTAACCCTGGGAGTCTCCACAGACGTAGTGCCTGGCAGATCCTTTACAGTACTCCCCCTTTTATGAGGGGCCACCGGACCCTTACTAAGAGGACCCGGTTTAGTGGGGAAGAGAAGGTGGAACCTCCTGACCAATACCCCAGCGTGAACATCTCGAGCAGGTACCCAAGTCCTCTCCTCCGGCCCGTATCCTCTCCAATGGACCAGGTACTGGAGGGAGCCCTGGATCATCCTACTGTCCACAATCTTGGCCACCTCGAATTCCACCCCCTCAGGGGTGAGAACGGGAACAGGAGGTTTCCTAGAGGGGGACCAGGACGGGGAGCAGCGTTTAAGGAGGGAAGCATGAAAGACGTCGTGTATGCGGAAGGATGGGGGCAGCTCCAGACGGAAGGATACAGGGTTGAGGACTTCAATGACCTTATAAGGCCCAATAAATCGGGGAGCAAACTTCCTGGACGGGACCTTAAGGCGCAAGTTCCTGGACGACAACCAGACCAAATCCCCGACGACAAACCGGGGGTTAGCAGAACGTCTACTATCCGCCTGAATCTTTTGTGCGCTCTGGGACGCCTCTAGGTTCTTCTGAACCTGGGCCCAGACAGTGCACAGTTCCCGATGAACATCCTCTACCTCAGGATTATTGGAACAACCAGGGGAGACGGAGGAGAACCTTGGGTTAAACCCGAAATTACAGAAAAACGGGGAGACCCCTGACGAGTTACTGACCCGGTTATTCAGGGAAAATTCAGCAAGGGGAAGGAATGAGACCCAATCGAATTGACAGTCAGAGATGAAACACCTTAAATATTGTTCCAGGGATTGGTTGGTCCTTTCCGTTTGGCCATTGGTTTCGGGATGGAAGGCGGAGGAGAAGGACAGATCAATCTCCAACTTTTTACAAAAGGCTCTCCAAAATAAGGAAACAAATTGTACCCCTCTGTCCGAAACGATATTGACTGGGGCCCCATGGAGACGCAGGATGTGTTTCACAAACAAAGAAGCTAACGTCTTGGCGTTAGGTAGCTTCTTAAGGGGCACAAAGTGGCACATCTTGCTGAAGCGGTCGACTACCACCCACACCACCGACTTGCCCTGAGATGGAGGCAAATCGGTGATAAAATCCATGGAGATATGGGTCCAAGGTCTCTGGGGAATGGGCAAGGGACGTAGTAGGCCCGCAGGTCGGGACCTAGGGGTTTTGGACCTAGCGCAAACCTCACAAGCGGCGACGTAAGCCCTAACATCTTTAGGCAACCCAGGCCACCAATAGTTTCTGGTAATGAGGTGTTTGGTGCCCAAGATGCCAGGATGACCAGATAGAGCGGAGTCATGGTTTTCCCTGAGTACCCTCAGCCGGTATTGCAGAGGAACAAACAGTTTGTCCCCAGGGACGTTCCCGGGAGCTGCACCCTGATCAGCCGCGATATCAGAAGCTAAATCAGAATCCGTGGCAGAGACGATTATACCAGGGGGTAAAATACAAGCGGGATCCTTCTCGGAAGGAGGATTGGCCATGAAACTACGTGACAGAGCATCAGCCTTAATATTCTTGGACCCAGCCCTATAGGTAACCAAGAAATTAAATCTGGTAAAGAATAGTGCCCACCGAGCTTGTCTAGGATTAAGCCTCCGGGCCGATTCTAGGAAAACCAGATTCTTGTGATCCGTAAGGACCGTTACCTGGTGTCTGGCTCCCTCCAGGAAGTGCCGCCACTCCTCAAAAGCCCATTTAATGGCTAGAAGTTCGCGGTTGCCAATATCATAGTTACTCTCCGTGGGCGAAAACTTCCTAGAGAAGTAAGCACAGGGGCGGAGATGGGTGAGGGAGCTGGTACCCTGGGACAAGACGGCCCCCACTCCCACCTCGGAAGCGTCAACCTCCACAATAAATGGCTCCTCTTGGTTGGGCTGAATCAGCACGGGGGCCGAGATAAAGCACTTCTTGAGAGTCTCAAAGGCCTGGACGGCCTCAGGGGGCCAATGGAGGACATCAGCACCCTTGCGGGTAAGGTCCGTAAGAGGCTTGGCGACGACCGAGAAGTTGGCAATAAATCTCCTGTAATAGTTGGCGAACCCTAAAAAACACTGTAACGCCTTAAGGGAGGCAGGTTGGACCCATTCCGCCACAGCTTGAACCTTGGCAGGGTCCATGCGGAATTCATGAGGAGTGAGGATTTGCCCTAAAAATGGTATCTCCTGTACCCCAAAGACACATTTTTCAGTCTTAGCAAACAGATTATTCTCCCGAAGGACCTGGAGCACCTTCCTGACATGCTCCACGTGAGAGGACCAGTCCTTGGAAAACACCAGTATGTCATCAAGGTACACAACAAGAAAATTACCCAGGTACTCTCTCAGGATTTCATTAATAAAATTCTGGAAGACAGCAGGGGCGTTACACAACCCAAAGGGCATGACCAGGTATTCGAAATGACCCTCGGGTGTGTTGAACGCAGTTTTCCACTCATCCCCCTCTTTGATGCGGATAAGGTTATATGCCCCCCGTAGATCGAACTTAGAAAACCATTGGGCTCCCTGAACCTGATTAAAAAGATCCGGAATCAAAGGAAGTGGGTACTGGTTCCTTACAGTGACCTTATTCAGGTTACGATAATCAATGCACGGCCTAAGACCACCATCCTTCTTCCCCACGAAGAAGAAGCCAGCACCTACAGGAGAAGTCGAGGGGCGAATGAAACCCTTGGCCAGGCATTCCTGGATATACACCCTCATGGCTTCACGTTCAGGACATGAAAGATTAAATATCCTACCTTTAGGAAGCTTGGCACCAGGCACCAAATCGATAGCGCAATCGTAATCTCTATGGGGGGGCAACACCTCGGAGGCCTCCTTAGAGAACACATCGGCGAAGTCCTGAACGAACTCAGGAAGCGTGTTTACCTCCTCCCGGGGAGAAATAGAGTTAACAGAAAGACATGACATAAGACATTCATTACCCCATTTGGTGAGATCCCCAGTATTCCAATCAAACGTGGGATTATGCAACTGCAACCAGGGAAGGCCTAAAACCAGATCAGACGATAATCCCTGCATTACCAGTACAGAGCACTGCTCCAAATGCATGGAGCCAACCAGGAGTTCAAAAACAGGAGTATGCTGAGTAAAATAACCATTAGCAAGGGGAGTAGAGTCGATTCCTACTACAGGGATAGGATAAGGTAAATCAATACAAGGCATCTTTAGAGACATAGCAAATTCCACAGACATGATATTAGCAGATGAGCCAGAATCCACGAAAGCACTGCCCGTGGCAGACCGGCCAGCAAACGAGACCTGAAAGGGAAGCAAAATTTTATTGCGTTTCACATTGACGGGAAATACCTGTGCGCCCAAGTGACCTCCCCGATGATCACTTAGGCGCGGAAGTTTTCCGGCTTCTTATTCTTGCGCCTGGGACAGGTGTTCAGTAGATGCTTGTCGTCCCCACAGTAGAAGCAGAGACCGTTCATTCTGCGAAACTCCCTACGTTGTCGAGGGGACATGGAGGCCCCGAGTTGCATAGGTACCTCCGAGTCCTCCGTGGAGGGGCGAGGAGGCGGGACCTCGGGGGGGATCGCAGAAAAGTCAGAGGGGAGCACACTGAAGCGTTCTAGCTGACGTTCCCTGAGACGTCGGTCAAGTCGTACTGCTAGGGCCATAACCTGGTCAAGGGAGTCAGACGAGGGGTAGCTAACCAGCAGATCCTTCAGGGCGTCAGATAATCCTAACCTAAACTGGCACCTTAGGGCCGGATCGTTCCACTGAGAAGCTACGCACCACTTCCTAAAATCAGAACAGTATTCCTCAACCGGTCTCCTACCCTGACGTAAGGTCACCAACTGACTCTCGGCTAAAGCAGTCCTGTCAGTCTCGTCGTAAATGAGTCCGAGGGCAGAGAAAAAACGATCAACAGAGGAAAGTTCAGGGGCGTCAGGAGCCAAGGAGAAGGCCCACTCTTGGGGCCCTTCCTGGAGTCGGGATATGATGATACCCACCCGCTGGTTCTCGGAACCTGAGGAGTGGGGCTTAAGGCGGAAATATAGTCTGCAACTCTCCCGGAAGGAGAGAAACGTCTTACGGTCCCCTGAAAACCGGTCAGGTAACTTGAGGTCGGGTTCTAGAGGTGAGGTGGTGCGCCCAACCCTTTGGGCCAGGGCCTGGACCTGTAGGGAGAGGCCCTGCATCTGCTGGGTCAGGGTCTCAAGGGGGTCCATGATAGCGACAGCGTAGGAGAAATGGTAGACTAGGTAAGGGCTTGTTATTCTGTGATGGCAGGAAGGAGGTGAAGGGAAAGTGAGCCCTAATCTACCCACCGCCCTGTCCCTGCCTACTTGCAACGACCCGCCCTAGGCGATGAGGTACAACTGGGCGGCGGTCCCTACGCTGTCTAAGTGCACAGGAAAACAAACAGGGAACACGCAAGGGAAGGGGCAGTAGCCACGGAACGCCACGAGGAAACGGAGCGGCGAACGAACAGTCAGGACCAGGACGAAGTGAGTAACCCGAGCGGGCACGGAGACAGAAGCAAGCCAGGGGCGAAGCAAAGCAAAGCAAGTCAAGTCAAGGAGAACTGCAGCAAGGCAGAAGCACGGCAGAAGCAGGCTGGAGCAAGCAGCAGTGGGGCCAGGAATCCAAAAGAATAACAAGCAATGAGGAAGAGAAAACTGCAGGTATAAATGGACAGGGGGCGGAGCTAACTCTGACTGACCAGGCCGCGATAGGCTCTCCCACTCCTGAGCCTGCCACCCTGATTGGTGGGAGCCGGTGTCAGTCTAAGAGATCTGGCCTCAGGTGTCGACTGATTAACCCTGGGAGTCTCCACAGACGTAGTGCCTGGCAGATCCTTTACACCCACCTACGCCATACAGACCCCCTGTAGATAATGCCATACAGACACCCCTGTAGATAACACCATACAGAACCCCCTGTAGATAACGCCATACAGACCCCCCTGTAGATAACGTCATACAGACCCCCCCTGTAGATAATGCCATACAGACCCCCCCTGTATATTTCGCCATACAGACCCCCCTGTAGATAACGCCATACAGAGTCCCCCCTGTAGATAACGCCATACAGACCCCCCTGTAGATAACGCCATACAGACCCCCCTGTAGATAACGCCATACAGAACCCCTGTAGATAACGCCATACAGCCCCCCTTTAGATAACGCCATACAGACCCCCCTTTTAGATAACGCCATACAGCCCTCCCATGTAGATAACGCCATACAGACCCCCTGTAGATAACGCCATACAGACACCCCCTGTAGATAACGCCATACAGACCCCCTGTAGATAACGCCATACAGCCCTCCCCTGTAAATAACGCCATACAGCCCTCCTGTAGATAACGCCATACAGCCCCACCTACGCCATACAGACCCCCTGTAGATAATGCCATACAGACACCCCCTGTAGATAACGCCATGCAGACACCCCTGTAGATAACACCATACAGAACCCCCCTGTAGATAACGCCATACAGACCCCCTGTAGATAACGCCATACAGACCCCCCTGTAGATAACGCCATACAGACCCCCCTGTAGATAACGCCATACAGACCCCCCTGTAGATAACGTCATACAGAGTCCCCCCTGTAGATAACGCCATACAGACCCCCTGTAGATAACGCCATACAGACCCCCTGTAGAGAACGCCATACAGACCCCCCTGTAGATAACGTCATACAGCCCCCCCTGTAGATAACGCCATACAGTCCCCCCTGTAGATAGCGCCATACAGACCCCCCTGTAGATAACGCCATACAGAGTCCCCCCTGTAGATAACGCCATACAGTCCCCCCTGTAGATAACGCCATACAGACCCCCCTTGTAGATAACGCCATACAGACCCCCTGTAGATAACGCCATACAGAGTCCCCCCTGTAGATAACGCCATACAGACCCCCCTGTAGATAACGCCATACAGACCCCCCCTGTAGATAACGCCATACAGCCGTCCCGTGTAGATAACGCCATACAGACCCCCTGTAGATAACGCCATACAGCCCCCCTGTAGATAACGCCATACAGACCTCCCTGTAGATAATGCCATACAGACACCCCCTGTAGATAACGCCATACAGACCCCCTGTATATAACGCCATACAGCCCCACCTACGTCATACAGACCCCCCTGTAGATAATGCCATACAGACACCCCCTGTAGATAACGCCATACAGAGTCCCCCTGTAGATAACGCCATACAGAGTCTCCCCTGTAGATAACGCCATACAGACCCCCTGTAGATAACGCCATACAACCCCCTGTAGAGAACGCCATACAGACCCCTTGTAGAGAATGCCATACAGATCTACCTGTAGAGAATGCCATACAGATCCCCCTGTAGATAACGTTATACAGCCCCCCCCTGTAGATAACGCCATACAGCCCCCCTGTAGATAGCGCCATACAGACCCCCCCCCTGTAGATAACGCCATACAGAGTCCCCCTTGCAGATAACACCATACAGAGTCCCCCCTGTAGATAATGCCATACAGACCCCCCTTGTAGATAACGCCATACAGAACCCTCCTGTAGATAACGCCATACAAACCCCCTGTAGATAATGCCATATAGCCCCCCACCCAAAAAAAAAAACGGCCTATAGTTTGTCCTACAAAAGAGATGTATCCCCTATCCACAGGATAAGGGATACATGTGTGATCGCTTGCAGCGATAAGGAGAATGGGGGACCGAAAGTCCCCCCAAGTTCTCCATGACAAACCTCGGACTTCCGGCGTCTGCGCAGTTCAATAAAAATGAAAGGTGCGCTGGTCACGCATGCGCACAAGCGCGACAGGTGCGCAAGTCATTTCTATGGAGCTGCAGACAGACCCCGGAAGTCCGAGGTTTGTCATGGAGAACTTAGGGGGACATTCGGTCCCCCATTCTCCTTATCGCTGGGCGTCCCAGCGATCACACATGTGATGTGTCCCCCTTTCAGCTGCATCTCTGGGTCTCCTAAGTGATCCAACAATGCAGCACTAGCAGCCTGGGCGTCAGTAAGGACTTAAAACATCAGGGGGAATAGCCCCAATACATATGCGACCCCCCCCCCACAAAAAAATAATTTGTGTGTGTATGAATATGTGCATATATATATATATATATATATATATATATATATATATATACACACACATATATATATATACACACCAGTAGAAAAAACGGCAGCACTCTATTTCAACGTACAAGTTCCAGTAATGAAGGGTGCCAGCTGATAGTCCCGATCCAAAGACCATACGCATATCCAAAAAGAAAATTCAGCAGCACTCCAATGATCAAGGTGAAAAAAAAGTGAAATTTATTGTGCCAACATGGCAATGCAACGTTTCCGTCCCACCTTGGGACCTTTCTCAAGCATAGTGATACATACATATTCAGTGATTTATATAGTGTGTATCCAATCAGTATCGTCAATCTCATTAAAATAATGAGGTTGATATATACATCTCAAAACAACGTGATACAAACAATGAAAGAGTATCGAAGTGACATAAATCGATACATATAGTGAAAACAATAAGTTGATGTTAAAAGCAACATAAAACATACATTTTTCATGCAAGAAAATACATAATTCCATAAATCACAATATTCACCAGCTGGGTGAAAATCGGAGACTGCACGACCACTTAGCCAATCAGAAAGCAGGTATTGTTGTTAGACGTATGACACTTGTCATTCACAGCCCGTATCTGTCCGGCTCCACTGCGCATGCGTCGGATCAGTCCGGACCGGATATGACGTCTCGCTTTAGTAACTAGGATACCGATCGTTAGTAAACCTGGACATGCTGGGAGTTGTAGTTCTCTCCTCTTATACCTTCTCCCTGTAATGTCCTCTGATATCACATAATAACAGCCTGGATATGGTGGGAGTTGTAGTCCTCTCCTCTTATACCTCCTCCCTGTAATGTCCTCTGATATCACATAACAGTCTGGACATGCTGGGAGTTGTAGTTCTCTCCTCTTATACCTCCTCCTGTAATGTTCTCTGATATCCCATAATAACAGCCTGGACATGCTGGAAGTTGTAGTTCTCTCCTCTTATACCTCCTCCCTGTAATGTCCTCTGATATGACATAATAACAGCCTGGACATGCTGAGAGTTGTAGTACTCTCGTCTTATACCTCCTCCTGCCTGTAACGTCCTCTGATATCACATAATAACAGTCTGGATATGCTGGGAGTTGTAGTTCTCTCCTCTTATACCTCCTCCCTGTAATGTCCTCTGATATCACATAATAACAGCCTGGACATGCTGGGAGTTGTAGTCCTCTCCTCTAATATCTCCTCCTGTAGTGTCCTCTAATATCACATAATAACAGTCTGGATATACTGGGAGTTGTAGTTCTCTCCTCTTATACCTCCTCCCTGTTTTGTCCTCTGATATCCCATAATAACAGCCTGGACATGCTGGGAGTTGTAGTTCTCTCATCATACCTCCTCCCTGTAATGTCCTCTGATATCGCATAATAACAGTCTGGACATGCTGGGAGTTGTAGTTCTCTCCTCTTATATCTCCTCCTGTAATGTTCTCTAATATCCCATAATAACAGTCTGGATATGCTGGGAGTTGTAGTTCTCTCATACCTCCTCCCTGTAATGTCCTCTGATATCCCATAATAACAGCCTGGACATGCTGGGAGTTGTAGTCCTCTCCTCTTATACCTTCTCCTGTAATGTTCTCTGATATCCCATAATAACAGTCTGGATATGCTGGGAGTTGTAGTTCTCTCCTCTTATACCTCCTCCCTGTAATGTCCTCTGATATCACATAATAACAGCCTGGACATGCTGGCAGTTGTAGTCCTCTCCTCTAATATCTCCTCCTGTAGTGTCCTCTAATATCACATAATAACAGTCTGGATATGCTGGGAGTTGTAGTTCTCTCCTCTTATATCTCCTCCTGTAATGTCCTCTGATATCACATAACAGCCTGGACATGCTGGGAGTTGTAGTCCTCTCCTCTTATACCTTCTCCCTGTAATGTCCCCTGATATCCCATAATAACAGCCTGGACATGTTGGGAGTTGTAGTTCTCTCCTCTTATACCTTCTCCCTGTAATGTCCTCTGATATCACATAATAACAGCCTGGATATGGTGGGAGTTGTAGTCCTCTCCTCTTATACCTCCTCCCTATAATGTCCTCTGATATCCCATAACAGTCTGGACATGCTGGGAGTTGTAGTTCTCTCCTCTTATACCTCCTCCTGTAATGTCCTCTGATATCCCATAATAACAGCCTGGACATGCTGGGAGTTGTAGTTCTCTCTTATACCTCCTCCCTGTAATGTCCTCTGATATCCCATAATAACAGCCTGGACATGCTGGGAGTTGTAGTCCTCTCCTCTTATACCTTCTCCTGTAATGTTCTCTGATATCCCATAATAACAGCCTGGACATGCTGGGAGTTGTAGTTCTCTCTTATACCTCCTCCCTGTAATGTCCTCTGATATCACATAATAACAGCCTGGACATGCTGAGAGTTGTAGTACTCTCGTCTTATACATCCTTCTGTAACGTCCTCTGATATCACATAATAACAGTCTGGATATGCTGGGAGTTGTAGTTCTCTCCTCTTATACCTCCTCCCTGTAATGTCCTCTGATATCACATAATAACAGCCTGGACATGCTGGGAGTTGTAGTCCTCTCCTCTAATATCTCCTCCTGTAGTGTCCTCTGATATCCCATAATAACTGCCTGGACATGCTGGGAGTTGTAGTTCTCTCCTCGTGCCTCCTCCCTGTAATGTCCTCTGATATCACATAATAATAATAGGCTAGACATGCTGGGAGTTGTAGTTCTCTCATACCTCCTCCCTGTAATGTCCTCTGATATACCATAATAACAGCCTGGACATGCTGGGAGTTGTAGTCCTCTACTCTTATACCTCCTCCCTCTAATGTCCTCTGATATCACATAACAGTCTGGACATGCTGGGAGTTGTAGTTCTCTCCTCTTATACCTTCTCCTGTAATGTCCTCTGATATCCCATAATAACAGTCTGGACATGCTGGAAGTTGTAGTTCTCTCCTTTTATACCTCCTCCCTGTAATGTCCTCTGATATCCCATTATAACGGCCTGGACATGCTGGGAGTTGTAGTTCTCTCCTCTTATATCTCCTCCTGTAATGTACTCCGATATCCCATAATAACAGCCTGGACATGCTGGGAGTTGTAGTCCTCTCCTCTTATACCTCCTCCCTGTAATGTCCTCTGATATCCCATAATAACAGCCTGGACATGCTGGGAGTTGTAGTTCTCTCCTCTTATATCTTCTCCCTGTAATGTCCTCTGATATCCCATAATAACGGCCTGGACATGCTGGGAGTTGTAGTCCTCTCCTCTTATACCTCCTCCCTCTAATGTCCTCTGATATCACATAACAGTCTGGACATGCTGGGAGTTGTAGTTCTCTCCTCGTGCCTCCTCCCTGTAATGTCCTCTGATATCGCATAATAACAGTCTGGACATGCTGGGAGTTATAGTACTCTCATACCTCCTCCCTGTAATGTCCTCTGATATCCCATAATAACAGCCTGGACATGCTGGAAGATGTAGTTCTCTCCTTTTATACCTCCTCCCTGTAATGTCCTCTTATATCGCATAATAACAGCCTGGACATGCTGGGAGTTGTAGTCCTCTCCTCTTATACCTTCTCCCTGTAATGTCCTCTGATATCCCATAATAGCAGCCTGGACATGCTGGGAGTTGTAGTTCTCTCCTCTTATACCTTCTCCCTGTAATGTCCTCTGATATCACATAATAACAGCCTGGACATGTTGGGAGTTGTAGTTCTCTCCTCTTATACCTTCTCCCTGTAATGTTCTCTGATATCCCATAACAACAACCTGGACATGCTGGGAGTTGTAGTTCTCTCCTCTTATACCTTCTCCCTGTAACGTCCTCTGATATCACATAATAACAGTCTGGATATGCTGGGAGTTGTAGTGCTCTCCTCTTATACATTCTCGTGTAATGTCCTCTGATATCCCATAATAACAGCCTGGACATGCTGGGAGTTGTAGTTCTCTCCTCTTATATCTCCTGTAATGTCCTCTGATATCCCATAATAACAGCCTGGACATGCTGGGATTTGTAGTTCTCTCTTCTTATACCTCCTCCCTGTAATGTCCTCTGATATCCCATAATAACAGCCTGGACA
This sequence comes from Rhinoderma darwinii, assembly GCF_050947455.1. NCBI lineage: Eukaryota > Metazoa > Chordata > Amphibia > Anura > Rhinodermatidae > Rhinoderma > Rhinoderma darwinii. Next base: position 665,433,413 of record NC_134687.1, read on the forward strand.
TGCTGGGAGTTGTAGTCCTCTCCTCTGATACCTCCTCCCTGTAATGTCCTCTGATATCCCATAATAACAGTCTGGACATGCTGGGAGTTGTAGTTCTCTCCTCTTATACCTCCTCCCTGTAATGTCCTCTGATATCACATAATAACTGCCTGGACATGCTGGGAGTTGTAGTTCTCTCCTCTTACATCTCCTCCTGTAATGTCCTCTGATATCCCATAATAACAGCTTGGACATGCTGGGAGTTGTAGTTCTCTCCTCTTATACCCCCCCCCCCTGTAATGTCCTCTGATATCCCATAATAACAGCCTGGACATGCTGAGAGTTGTAGTTATCTCCTCTTATACCTTCTCCATGTAATGTCCTCTGATATCCCATAATAACTGCCTGGACATGCTGGGAGTTGTAGTTCTCTCCTCTTATACCTCCTCCCTGTAATGTCCTCTGATATCATATAATAACAGCCTGGACATGCTGAGAGTTGTAGTACTCTCGTCTTATACCTCCTCCTGTAACGTCCTCTGATATCACATAATAACAGTCTGGATATGCTGGGAGTTGTAGTGCTCTCCTCTTATACATTCTCGTGTAATGTCCTCTGATATCCCATAATAACAGCCTGGACATGCTGGGAGTTGTAGTTCTCTCCTCTTATATCTCCTGTAATGTCCTCTGATATCCCATAATAACAGCCTGGACATGCTGGGAGTTGTAGTCCTCTCCTCTGATACCTCCTCCCTGTAATGTCCTCTAATATCACATAATAACAGCCTGGACATGCTGGGAGTTGTAGTTCTCTCCTATATCTCCTCCTGTAATGTCCTCTGATATCACATAATAACTGCCTGGACATGCTGGGAGTTGTAGTTATCTCCTCTTATACCTTCTCCTGTAATGTCCTCTGATATCCCATAATAACAGCTTGGATATGCTGGGAGTTGTAGTTCTCTCCTCTTATACCCCCCCCCTGTAATGTCCTCTGATATCCCATAATAACAGCCTGGACATGCTGAGAGTTGTAGTTATCTCCTCTTATACCTTCTCCATGTAATGTCCTCTGATATCCCATAATAACTGCCTGGACATGCTGGGAGTTGTAGTTCTCTCCTCTTATACCTCCTCCCTGTAATGTCCTCTTATATCACATAATAACAGCCCGGACATGCTGGGAGTTGTAGTCCTCTCTTATATATCCTCCTGTAATGTCTTCTGATATTCCCTAATAACAGCCTGGACATGCTGGGAGTTGTAGTTCTCTCCTCTTATACCTCCTCCCCGTAATGTCCTCTGATATCACATAATAACAGTCTGGATATGGTGGGAGTTGTAGTTCTCTCATACCTCCTCCCTGTAATGTCCTCTGATATCACATAACAGTCTGGACATGCTGGGAGTTGTCGTTCTCTCCTCTTATACCTCCTCCTGTAATGTCCTCTGATATCCCATAATAACAGTCTGGACATGCTGGAAGTTGTAGTTCTCTCCTCTTATACCTCCTCCCTGTAATGTCCTCTTATATCCCATAATAACAGCCTGGACATGCTGGGAGTTGTAGTTCTCTCCTCTTATACCTCCTCCCTGTAATGTCCTCTTATATCGCATAATAACAGCCTGGACATGCTGAGAGTTGTAGTTCTCTCCTCTTATATCTCCTCCTGTAATGTCCTCTGATATCCCATAATAACAGCCTGGACATGCTGGGAGTTGTAGTTCTCTCTTATACCTTCTCCGTGTAATGTCCTCTGATATCACAAAATAACAGCCTGGACATGCTGAGAGTTGTAGTACTCTCGTCTTATACCTCCTCCTGTAACGTCCTCTGATATCACATAATAACAGTCTGGATATGCTGGGAGTTGTAGTTCTCTCCTCTTATACCTCCTCCCTGTAATGTCCTCTGATATCACATAATAACAGCCCGGACATGCTGGGAGTTGTAGTTCTCTCCTCTTATATCTCCTCCTGTAATGTCCTCTGATATCACATAATAACAGCCTGGACATGCTGGGAGTTGTAGTTCCCTCCTCTTATATCTCCTCCTGTAATGTCCTCTGATATCCCATAATAACAGCCTGGACATGCTGGGAGTTGTAGTTCTCTCCTCATACCTCCTCCCTGTAATGTCCTCTGATATCGCATAATAACAGTCTGGACATGCTGGGAGTTGTAGTTCTCTCCTCTTATACCTTCTCCCTGTAATGTCCTCTGATATCCCATAATAACAGCCTGGACATGCTGGGAGTTGTAGTTCTCTACTCATACCTCCTCCTGTAATGTCCTCTGATATCACATAATAGCAGACTGGACATGCTGGGAGTTGGGGTTCTCTCCTCTTATATCTCCTCATATAATGTCCTCTGATATCCCATAATAACAGCCTGGACATGCTGAGAGTTGTAGTTATCTCCTCTTATACCTTCTCCCTGTAATGTCCTCTGATATCCCATAATAACAGCCTGGACATGCTGGGAGTTGTAGTTCTCTACTCATACCTCCTCCTGTAATGTCCTCTGATATCACATAATAACAGCCTGGACATGCTGGGAGTTGTAGTTCTCTACTCATACCTCCTCCTGTAATGTCCTCTGATATCACATAATAACAGCCTGGACATGCTGGGAGTTACATAGTTACATAGTTACATAGTTACATAGTTAGTACGGCTGAAAAAAGACACATGTCCATCAAGTTCAACCAAGGAATGAGAAAAGGGAAGGAAAAATTTCTACACATAGGAGCTAATATTTTTTTGTTCTAGGAAATTATCTAACCCTTTTTTAAAGCCATCTACTGTCCCTGCTGTAACCAGCTCCTGCGGTAGGCTATTCCATAGATTCACCGCTCTTACAGTAAAGAAGCCTTGTCGCCTCTGCAGCTTGAACCTTTTTTTCTCCAGACGGAGGGAGTTCTCTCCTCATACCTCCTCCCTGTAAATTCCTCTGATATCCCATAATAACAGTCTGAACATGCAGGGAGTTGTAGTCCTCTCCTCTTATATCTCCTCCCTGTAATGTCCTCTGATATCCCATAATAACAGCCTGAACTTGCTGGGAGTTGTAGTCCTCTCCTCTTATAAGCTAAACACAAGAAATGGTTATAAACCATACCTAATAGAAATCCCAAAATATGCAATCCATATATAGCACGGTGCCGTTTCGGAGAGCAACAATTCAAAAAGAAAAAAACAAAAAATATTTTCCAAAACATACCAGGCACTCTTTGGGATAAGAATAATTTTATATAAATTTTTATTAAATTCCATATAAAAATATATTTTAAATATTTTTCATATATAAATATATCTCTTTCCTCTTTTATCCAGAATACAAAGATTTTTTATAGGAAAAGAAAAGGGTTTGAGAAAACACATTTGTTTCAAACTAGATGTACATAATTTAAAAAAAAAAAAAAAAAAAAATTGTCTCCTGGCCAGGATACCAACACAGACTTTTATAACATTACTGCCATTAATTTATCCCCCTCTAAACACAATGACATGTCATGATGAGATATCTAGGTAATAGGTGTTCTATACATAAGCCAAAATCAGACCCATATAAGAGATTAGCTATAAGAACCGTTTCTGAAGATTTTTTTTATCCAGACACCATTGGTCTCCGTTCACACTTGCGCTTTTTTCTTTTTACTCCTTTTCTAATTTTGGTCCGAAACCAACAGAAACAGTTCCTCTTGTGTGATAGCAATGCAATTATATATAAGGAGTTAAATATTCATCTTAAAATCTTCCTATACTCGGGGGCAGCCGAGATTTCACCCAAAGGTGAGCAAATTTAAGCAATGGAGCACGCCCCTACATTTAAGAGTCGGAATCCTGCTATGCTGGTATCCACGTTAAATTTTTATTCAGACACGATTGGTCTCAGTTCACACTTGCAGTTTTTGCTTTTTCCTCCTTCTTTTAGAATTTTGGTCCGAAACCAACAGGAGCAGTTCCTCTTATATAATAGCCATGCAAATATAGATAAAGAGTTGAATACTCATCTTTATGTTGATCTCGCAACTCAAGGTGGACTGAAAGTTCACTCTTTTTCACTATGTTCCTCCTCCTGGAGCAATTGTAGAGTTAAGGCAGATTTTAAAAAAATATATCATTCGCGTTTTTCACCCCTTCAATCTCATCATTGGCAGATCACAATTCCCACATGGAAGGTTCTCCTTATATCCACTCCATCCACGGTCAATGCTTATGTTGAATAGCTTGGATCTTCCTATACTCGGGGGCAGCCGAGGTTTCACCCAAGGTGAGCAAATTATAGCAATGGAACACACTCCTCATTGGAGAGTCGGTATCGTAATATGCTGGTATCCACGTTGGTTTTTTCTGGCAACACTGGAGACTGCAAGACGAGGCAAGGTTGACGTCACTACCTGCCAGGTGTAGACTAATTGATCAGCTGACATGTTTCATCCCGAACCGGGATTTCCTCAGAGCCATTTTGTGAGTTCAGTGAAGTCTGGCATCTTTATAGTGCCAAATTTAAAGGGAACTGGACCCATATGTAAAAATATTACATTAAGTACTCATAGAATCCAATGATTCAAATCCAAAACGTCCAATTATACACATGTTTTATCCCTATTTATAGATTCCCCTCAGTATTTCATCATACATTTCTATCCGGGAATATACATATATATATATATATATATATAAAATACCAAAACATATACACACAGTACATTGCAAGTAAATTCCCATTTTTTGGATTAAGAAAAATTCATTTATCCCTAACAAACCCATTAGTGATCAGCAGTGTCTATAATAAATAAAATATAACAGAAAATTATATAAATAATAAATAAGAAAATAAAAAATAAAAAAATAAATAAAAATAAATAAAAAATCCAAAAAATTAAATAAATGATGAGAGATCCATGTTGCATTTCAGATGGTATAACACTAATTTGACGCTGCACCTGTCAACGGACTGTCCATAAAGCATTAAGCCCATAAAGTACCTATTTATTACAGTAATATGATAGTGTCCCGCTAATTTTTATCTGCCGAAAATCAGGCAAGGCATCCTCTGTAGCCGGGTGACAGGGAGTGGGTCCAACCCCGAGAATATTTCCGGAGGGACCGAGTCCCCATCACCCAGGGACAGAGAACATCCATAGGACCTATCAATTTATCCAGAGAAAAAAAGTATTTATAAAAGGAAAATTAGTTCGCTGGTTGGTGCGTGGAAAAATCACGGGACGCTGTTACACAGCCGGCTCTTATACTTCCTCCTGTAATGTCCTCTGATATCACATAATAACAGTCTGGACATGCTGGGAGTTGCAGATCTCTCCTCTTATATCTCCTCCTGTAATGTCCTCTGATATGCCATAATAACAGTCTGGACATGCTGGGAGTTGTAGTCCTCTCCTCTTATATCTCCTCCCTGTAATGTCCTCTGATATCCCAGAATAACAGCCTGAACTTGCTGGGAGTTGTAGTTCTCTCCTCATACCTCCTCCCTGTAATGTCCTCTGATATCACATAATAACAGTCTGGACATGCTGGGAGTTGTAGTCCTCTCCTCTTATACTTCCTCCTGTAATGTCCTCTGATATCACATAATAACAGTCTGGACATGCTGGGAGTTGTAGATCTCTCCTCTTATATCTCCTCCTGTAATGTCCTCTGATATGCCATAATAACAGTCTGGACATGCTGGGAGTTGTAGTTCTCTCCTCTTATACCTCCTCCCTGTAATGTCCTCTTATATCGCATAATAACAGCCTGGACATGCTGAGAGTTGTAGTTCTCTCCTCTTATATCTCCTCCTGTAATGTCCTCTGATATCACATAATAACAGTCTGGACATGCTGGGAGTTGTAGTCCTCTCCTCTTATACCTCCTCCTGTAATGTCCGCTGATATCCCATAGAAACAGCCTGGACATGCTGGGAGTTTTAGTTCTCTCCTCTTATATCTCCTCCTGTAATGTACTCTGATATCCCATAATAACAGCCTGGACATGCTGGGAGTTGTAGTCCTCTCCTCTTATACCTCCTCCCTGTAATGTCCTCTGATATCCCATAATAACAGTCTGGACATGCTGGGAGTTGTAGTTCTCTCCTCTTTTACCTCCTCCTGTAATGTCCTCTGATATCACATAATAACAGTCTGGACATGCTGGGAGTTGTAGTTCTCTCCTCTTTTACCCCTCCCTGTAATGTCCTCTTATATCGCATAATAACAGCCTGGACATGCTGAGAGTTGTAGTCCTCTCCTCTCATACCTCCTCCTGTAAAGTCCTCTGATCTCCCATAATAACAGTCTGGACATGCTGGGAGTTGTAGTCCTCTCCTCTTATACCTTCTCCTGTAATGTCCTCTGATATCACATAATAACAACCTGGACATGCTGGGAGTTGTAGTTCTCTCCTCTTATACCTCCTCCCTGTAATGTCCTCTGATATCCCATAATAACAGTCTGGACATGCTGGGAGTTGTAGTCCTCTCCTCTTATATCTCCTCCTGCAATGTCCTCTGATATCACATAATAACAGTCTGGACATGCTGGGAGTTGTAGTTCTCTTATACCTCCTCCCTGTAATGTCCTCTGATATCCCATAATAACAGTCTGGACATGCTGGGAGTTGTAGTCCTCTCCTCTTATATCTCCTCCTGTAATGTCCTCTGATATCACATAATACCAGTCTGGACATGCTGGGAGTTGTAGTTCTCTCCTCTTATATCTCCTCCTGTAATGTTCTCTGATATCACATAATAACAGCCTGGACATGCTGGGAGTTGTAGGTCTCTCCTCCTATACCTTCTCCCTGTAATGTCCTCTGATATCACATAATAACAGTCTGGACATGCTGGGAGTTGTAGTTCTCTCCTCTTTTACCCCTCCCTGTGATGTCCTTTTATATCGCATAATAACAGCCTGGACATGCTGAGAGTTGTAGTCCTCTCCTCTTATATCTCCTCCTGAAATGTCCTCTGATATCACATAATAACAGTATGGACATGCTGGGAGTTGTAGTTCTCTCCTCTTATATCTCCTCCATGTAATGTCCTCTGATATCCCATAATAACAGCCTGGACATGCTGGGAGTTGTAGTTCTCTCCTCATACTTTCTTCCTGTAATGTCCTCTTATATCCCATAATAACAGCCTGGATATTCGGGGGGGGGGGGGTTGTAGTTCTCTCCTAATATCTATTCCCTGTAATGTCCTCTGATATCCCATAATAACAGCCTGGACATGCTAGGAGTTGTAGTTCTCTCCTAATATCTATTCCCTGTAATGTCCTCTGATATCCCATAATAACAGCCCGGACATGATGAGAGTTGTAGTTCTCTCCTCTTATACCTCCTCCTGTAATGTCCTCTGATATTACATATTAATAGTCTGGACATGCTAGGAGTTGTAGTCCTCTCCTCTCATATGCCTCCCTCTCATGTCCTCTGATATTCCATAATAACAGTCTGGACATGCTGGGAGTTGTAGTTCTCTCCTCTAATATATCCTCCTGTAATGTCCTCTGATATCACATAATAACAGTCTGGATATGCTGGGAGTTGTAGTTCTCTCCTATTATACCTCCTCCCTGTAATTTCGTCTGATATCCCATAATAACAGTCTGGACATGCTGGGAGTTGTGGTTCTCTCCTCATACCTCCTCCCTGTAATGTCCTCTGATATCACATAATAACAGCCTGGACATGCTGAGAGTTGTAGTCCTCTCCACTTATACCTCCTCCTGTAATGTCCTCTGATATCCCATAATAACAGCCTGAACCTGCTGGGAGTTATAGTTCTCTCCTCTTATACCTCTTCCCTGTTATGTACTCTGATATCCCATAATAACAGTCTGGACATGGTGGGAGTTGTAGTCCTCTCCTCTTATATCTCATCCCTGTAATGTCCTGTGATATCCCATAATAACAGCCTGAACTTGCTGGGAGTTCTAGTTCTCTCCTTATACCTCCTCCCTGTAATGTCCTCTGATATCCCATAATAACAGCCTGGACATCCTGGGAGTTGTAGTTCTCTCCACTTATATCTCCTCCCTGTAATGTCCTCTGATATCCCATAATAACAGCCTGAACATGCTGAAAGTTGTGGTTCTCTCCTCTTATACCTCCTCCCTATAATGTCCTCTGATATCCCATAATAACAGTCTGGACATGCTGGGGGTTGTAGTTCTCTACTCTTATACCTCCTCCCTGTAATGTCCTCTGATATCACTGTCAAAAATATTTTAATTATCTTTATATGTGTGAACATATATTGCTTTTGTGAAGGTGATTAGAATATGTTTAAAAAGATAACATTTTACATGGACTCCATCTTGCATGGTAGGTATCCATTTTGGATCATTGGAATCTATCTTTTGGCCTGAAGGAGCCATCTTGAGATTAATAAGTAAAAAGTAAATGTCAGCAGCGTCCTGAAGCAATTCTATGTTATGTGTTCTTGAATTGAATGTTTTATTACTCTTGTAAGGAGCAGATCAAATAGCCTTGGTGGAATGGACAATGACATTGTTTACCATATGTCAGCCTTGGATTCAGGCCTCTGTTTAATTAATTTCAACTTATCTGCAGTCTCCATTCTCTAGTGAGATAAGAAGTAGAGACACATTAACTTGTGTATCTGAAATGTGTGTCCTTCCCATGGGACAAGGTTCAGGCCACCTGGGGCTTGGAGGGTGAAGAATTATTATAATGCATTGAAATAATTCTTATTGGCTGAATCAGAGTCATTATCATATTGTAGATGATTGGCTGAAACCAAAGCCTACACCTTTCCTGTCATTATACCATATGTAGAGTTTTGGGATATTACCATATATAGAATGTTTATGTTTGCAAGTATGAGGTCACCACCTACTCTCATTTTCCTATAAATAAAGATGGATCCGCCCCCTAGGGCAGAGATCGTTTGAACACTGAAGCTGCGTGTCATGGTCTCTCCGGCCGGCCTCTCTCAGATCCACCATTGAGAGAGCATTCACTAATTTGGAGCTCATAGACAAATGCAGATAATGTCCAACGTTAATGGACAATGTAAATTCTGCAGCGACATTACATAATAACAGCCTGGACCAGGGCCGCCATCAGGAATTTCTGGGCCCCATACAGCCAAGATGTCTGGGCCCCTCCCCCTCTATTACCGGGGGTGGGAAACGGAAAGTGTGGCGCTCACGTTTGTACGTTATACACATCAACTGATTTTGGTGCTGATGTCAATTACAGTGAAGGAAACCATGGAGCCGGCAGTGACCGGTTAATGCTCCAGATTTTGATCTATTTAGCTAAAACGTATCCGACAGCATGGCATAGAGTGGGATACGTCGCCTGGGGAATGGCCCAGAGGAAACTACTGAAGTCACTGTCCATGAACAGAGCTGGAGCCTTCTACTAGCGCTCTGCCCAGGGACTCTGGCGCTGCTCCTGATGTCCATATATGTAAAGTGACGTCCAAAGCTTTGCAAAGCCGGAGTACACGGCCGGAGCGTCGGCAACACTCTGGCCAGGGATTCCGGCCCTGGAGAATCCCCTGATGTCACTTTACATATATGGACAGTGATGTCAGGAGCTTTCCCAGGGACAAAGTCCATGGGTGGAGCACTCGTGATGCTGACTGGGGACTCCGGAATAACAAAGTCTACTACGCCATTTCATCCTTCAAAAATAAGGTAAACCGACGGAGGCTAAAAGGACATAATGGAGCCCTGTGAATTATCGTCTACGTTGTTTATACTGTAAGGTAGGAGATTTCTTGACATACACGATAAACTTAGGGCAACAACACGATGTGAAGGGGGAAGGGAGGGGGAAGCGCTTGTGAGGATGTAAGGAGCACTAATGCTCCGTTCTTACTTTGCCATTAAAGTTCAATGTGTTTATCCACAGCAAGAATCGGAGGCTTTCCCTTTGATTCATGGCGCAGATGCTACAAGCGTGTAGCAGATCCGCACAAGAATAAGGCCCTGTTCACACAGAGTCTTTTTGCTACATTTTTTTCAGTGGAAACCGCGTTGGAAACCGCGGCAAAAAACGTCTGAAATCGCCTCCTCTTGATTTCAACGGGAGACGAAGGCGTTTTTTTCCACACATTACAATTCTGCAACATTAGGGTATGTTCACACAGCTTATTTTCAGCCGTTTTTATGGGCGTAAACGTCCAAAATATCAGAAGCAGAACGCCTCCAAACATCTGCCCATTGAGAGAAAAAAATGGCGTTGTGTTCCGAGAGGACGTTTTTTTTTACAAGGGCCGCGCAAAAAAAACGGCTGCGAAAAAGAAGTGCAGGTCACTTCTTCAGACGTTTCTGGAGCCGTTTTTCATTGAATTTATAGAAAAACGGCCGTAAAAAACACAGCGAAAAACACAAGTTTGCTTAAAGAGGCTCTGTCACCAGATTTTGCAACCCCTATCTGCTATTGCAGCAGATCGGCGCTGCAATGTAGATTACAGTAACGTTTTTATTTTTAAAAAACAAGCATTTTTGGCCAAGTTATGACCATTTTTGTAGTTATGCAAATGAGGCTTGCAAAAGTCCAAGTGGGTGTGTTTAAAAGTAAAAGTACAACTGGGCGTGTATTATGTGCGTACATCGGGGCGTTTTTAATACTTTTAGGGCATGACCACACATGGCGGAATTCCTCCGCAACTGTCCGCATCAATGCCGCACCTAATCCGGGTTGCGGATTACGGCTGCGGATCTGCACAAAATGTGCAGAAAATTGATGCGGACTAGCTGCTGCGGACTGCGGGAAAAGTGCTTCCCTTCTCCCTATCAGTGCAGGATAGAGAGAAGGGACAGCACTTTCCCTAGTGATAGTAAAAGAAATTCATACTTACCGCCCGTTGTCTTTATGACGCGTCCCTCCTTCGGCATCCAGCCCGACCTCCCTGGATGACGCGCCAGTCCATGTGACCGCTGCAGCCTGTTATTGGCCTGTGATTGGCTGCAGCCGTCACTTACACTGAAACGTCATCCTGGGAGGCCGGACAGGAGACAGAAACAGGGAGTTCTCGGTAAGTACGAACTTCATTTTTTTTTACAGATACATGTATATTGTGATCGGTAGTCACTGTCCCGGGTGCAGAAACAGTTACTGCCGATCGCTTAACTCTTTCAGCACCCTGGACAGTGACTATTTACTGACGTCTCCTAGCAACGCTCCCGTCATTACGGGAGCCCCATTGACTTCCTCAGTCTGGCTGTAGACCTAGAAATACATAGGTCCAGCCAGAATGAAGAAATGTCAAGTTAAAAAAGCAAGACGCATCCGCAGCACACATGACATGTGCATGACAGCTGCGGACTTCATTGCGGAACTTTGAATCTCCATTGAAGTCAATGGAGAAATTCCGCCATGAGTCCGCCACTGCTCCGCAACAGACAGAGCATGCTGCGGACACCAAATTCCGCTCCGCAGCCTATGCTCCGCAGCGGAATTGTACGCATCGTGTAAACGAACACTGCTAAATTAAAGTGAAAGTCAATGGAGAAACGGCTCCGCTGCGGAATAACGCTGCGGAGTGTCCGCAGCGGAATTTAAGTGAAATTCCGCCATGTGTGAACCCGCCCTAACTAGCTGGGCACTCTGAAGAGAAGTATCATCCACTTCTCTTCAGAACGCCCAGCTTCTGACAGTGCAGATCTGTGACGTCACTCACAGGTCCTGCATCGTGTCGGCCACATCGGCACCAGAGGCTTCAGTTGATTCTGCAGCAGCATCAGCGTTTGCAGGTAAGTAGCTACATCGATTTACCTGCAAACGCCGATGCTGCTGCAGAATCATCTGTAGCCTCTGGTGCCGATGTGTCCTCGCTCGTCTGACACGATGCAGGACCTGTGAGTGACGTCACAGTGTGATCTGGCAGAAGCTGGGCGTTCTGAAGAGAAGTGGATGATACTTCTCATCAGAACGCCCAGCTAGTAAAAGTAGTAAAAACGCCCCGATGTACGCACATAATACACGCCCACTTGGACTTTTACTTTAAACACGCCCAGTTGTACTTTTGCAAGCCTCATTTGCATAAATACAAAAATGGTCATAACTTGGCCAAAAATGCTCGTTTTTTAAAAATAAAAACGTTACTGTAATCTACATTGCAGCGCCGATCACATGCAATAGCAGATAGGGGTTGCAAAATCTGGTGACAGAGCCTCTTTAAAAAACTTCTGAAAATCAGGAGCCGTTTTCCCTTGAATATCTCCGTATTTTCAGACTGTTTTTGCTAATTGTGTGAACATAGCCTAATAGGCATGCAGCTGATTTAACCCCTTCCCTCCTCAGCCACTTTTTGGATTTTAACTTTTGTTTTTTCCTCTCCACCTTCCAAAAGCTATAATTTTTTTTTACTTGAGGGCTTGTTTTTTGCGGTGCAAGTTGTCGTTTTTAATGCACCATTTATTGTACTGCATAATGTACTGGGAAGCTGAAAAAAATTTATTTCTGGGGTGAAATGCTTCACGTGCATGAGATTGTGACAAACCCCATTCACATGAGTTAGGGCTTATTTAGACTAACGTGTTAATCGTCCGTGTGAAGGATGTTTTTTAATGGCCGTCACACGGCTGCGTGTATTTCTATGGGGTTATTCACACGGTTGTTGTTCTCAGGGTATGTGCACACACACTAATTACGTCCGTAATTGACGGACGTATTTAGGCCGCAAGTACCGGACCGAACACAGTGCAGGGAGCCGGGCTCCTACCATCATACTTATGTACGATGCTAGGAGTCCCTGCCTCGCTGCAGGACAACTGTCCCATACTGAAAACATGATTACACTACGGGACAGTTGTCCTGCAGCGAGGCAGGGACTCCTAGCGTCGTACATAAGTATGATGCTAGGAGCCCGGCTCCCTGCACTGAGTTCGGTGCGGGACTTGCGGCCGAAATACGTCCGTCAATTACGGACGTAATTAGTGTGTGTGCACATACCCTAACGGACCGTGTGAAGGGCCTGTAAAAAAAATAGGACATGTCCTATTTTTGTGCGTTTTCACGGATCCCTCAATAGACTCAAGTCTGTGAAAACGGGTGCCGCACGGCTGCAAATCGGCCACGAAAAACGGCCGTTCTTCACGTCTGATTTCACACACGTTGGTCTGAACATCGCCTTAGGCCTTATTCACACGAACGTGTCCGTTATGCGCGCGCAAAAGTTCAGTGTGGCATCGGTATATGGTGCGAGGCTACGTGATTTTCACGCAGCCGGCATCATTATGACACTGTTATGATGTTACAACACAGTAAAGAAGGAGGGGCTTTTATGTTTCCCTTCACTTCTTTACCTACTGTAGCGCGAATCACGCGCGTCACCCGGAAGTGCTTCTGTGTGCTGCGCGATTTACACGCACCCAATGACTTCGATGGGTTCGTGCTGCGCGAAATACGGGCAAGTATAGGACATGTCGTGAGTTTTACGCAGCGCACACACTCTGCGTGAAATTCACTGACAGTCTGCACGGCCCAATTCACTAACATAGGTCCGTGCGACGCGTGTGCAAATCACGCGCGTATCACGGACGTATAACACGTTCGTGTGAATAAGGCCTTATATTGTAATTTGTAGTGAATTTTCAGTGCGCAATCCGCACCAAAAATAGGAGGCAAGTAAGTGGCCTCATTCAGACTTCCCTGTTCGGTTTGTGACATACGGACCGTGTATCGGCCATATTTCCCGGACCGACCACAGTTCAGGGAGCCGGGTGTCTAGCATCACAGTTATCTATGATCATAGTCCCTCTCTTCCCGTGGGAATACTGTCCCCGGTCCCGTACTGAAAGCATCATTACAGTATGGGACAGTATTCCTGCGGAGAGGCAAGGACTCCCAGCAACACTGATAACTATGATGCTAGGAGTCCGGCTCCATGAATTGTGGTCAGCCTGGGAAATATGGCCGATACACGCTCCGTATGTCACGGACCGAACACGGCCGTCTGAATAAGGCCTTAGTCTAGTTACACAGTGCGGTGAAATCCCATTTTTTTTGCCACCATTTTTGTAAAATCGCGGCAAAAACGTGAGAATATAGCCTAACAGCACTTTTCAAGTTTTGTATCCTTTTTTTTATGCAATTTTCGTAATTATGGCACAAATCACGCGGTTTTGCCGCAATTTTTATATAATTGCGGCAAAACGGCGCCATTTTTGCAGCGATTATGAAAATCGCGGCAAAAAAAACGCAAGGAAAGTGAAAAAATACCAAAAAACATTTTAACATACTTTATACATACTAGAAATGGGGTCAGGGGGAATGGGAAGCAGGATGGATAGGGGAAAACACTCACCAGCCTGCAGGTCCGTTCGGCAGTGTAGAGGAGCTGGCTGAGGGGCGGGATCTCCGCACGGAGCTTCACCACGTGCTGCATCTTCCCCATCAGAACATGAAGCTACAGCAGGTATGCAGGGGGTGCCGCAAGCGTTGCTAGGGGGGTGCTGCGGGCGTTAGTAGGGGCGGGGCGCGAGCGTTGTGAGGGGGGGGGCCGTGAGCGTTACGAGGGGGGTCCCGTGAGCGTTGCGAGGGGGGCCCGCGAGCGATGCGAGGTGGGGGGCGACAGTCCGAGGGGGGGGGGGCGATGGCAACCCGGCAGGCCCCTCTTCTATTTCCATGGGGCCGGGCCCCTGACGGGAGTACCAGTACTACCCGCCTGATGGGGGCCCTGGCCTGGACATGCTGGGAGTTGTAGTTCTCTACTCTTATACTCTCCTGTAATGTCCTCTGATATCACATAATAACAGTCTGGACATGCTGGGAGTTGTAGTTTTCTCCTCTTACACTCCTCCTTGTAGTGTCCTCTGATATTACATAATAATAGTCTGGACATGCTAGGAGTTGTAGTCCTCTCCTCTCATACGCCTCCCTCTAATGTCCTCTGATATCCCATAATAACTGTCTGGACATGCTGGGAGTTGTAGTTCTCTCCTCTTATACCTCCTCCCTGTAATTGCGTCTGATATCCCATAATAACAGTCTGGACATGCTGGGAGTTGTGGTTCTCTCCTCATACCTCCTCCCTGTAATGTCCTCTGATATCACATAATAACAGCCTGGACATGCTGGGAGTTGTGGTTCTCTCCTCATACCTCCTCCCTGTAATATCCTCTGATATCACATAATAACAGTCTGGACATGCTGGGAGTTGTAGTTCTCTCCTCTTATATCTCCTCCTATAATGTCCTCTAATATCACATAATAACAGTCTGGAGATGCTGGGAGTTGTAGTTCTCTCCTTTTATACCTCTTCCCTGTAATGTCCTCTGATATCACATAATAACAGCCTGGACATGCTGGGAGTTGTCGTTCTCTCCTCTTATATCTCCTCCTATAATGTCCTCTAATATCACATAATAACAGTCTGGAGATGCTGGGAGTTGTAGTTCTCTCCTTTTATACCTCTTCCCTGTAATGTCCTCTGATATCACATAATAACAGCCTGGACATGCTGGGAGTTGTCGTTCTCTCCTCTTATACCTCTTCCCTGTAATGTTCTCTGATATCCCATAATAACAGCCTGGACATGCTGGGAGTTATAGTCCTCTCCTCTTTTTCTCCTCCCTGTAATGTCCTCTCATATCCCATAATAACAGCCTGGACATGCTGGGAGTTGTCGTTCTCTCCTCTTATACCTCTTCCCTGTAATGTTCTCTGATATCCCATAATAACAGCCTGGACATGCTGGGAGTTGTAGTCCTCTCCTCTTATATCTCCTCCCTGTAATGTCCTCTCATATCCCATAATAACAGTCTGGACATGCTGGGAGTTGTAGTCCTCTCCTCTTATACTTCTTCCCTGTAATGTCCTCTGATATCACATAATAACAGCCTGGTCATGCTGGGAGTTGTAGTTCTCTCCTCTTTACCTCCTCGCTGAAATGTCCTCTGATATCACTTAACAGCCTCGACATGCTGGGAGTTGTGGTTATCTCCTCATACCTCCTCCCTGTAATGTCCTCTGATATCCCATAATAACAGACTGGACATGCTGGTAGTTGTCGTTCTCTCCTTTTATACCTCTTCCCTGTAATGTCCTCTGATATCACATAACAGCCTGGACATGCTGGGAGTTGTAGTTCTCTCCTAATATCTGTTCCCTGTAATGTCCTCTGATATCACATAACAGTCTGGACATGCTGGGAGTTGTAGTTCTCTCCTCTTATACCTCCTCCCTGTAATCCAGTAAAAAGGAAAAAAGGTCGGAGAAATCCAAGGGCGCATCCGTATAAGGATTTATTTAATTGTACATGTAACAACAACAAAATACTGTGTTTCGAAGCCGTACCGGCCTCTTCGTCAGGTCGGAGTACAAGTGATTATTCAGAGAAGATTCACTGTTTATATAACCCAGAAGAGCCGGATGACTACCGGGTCAGGTTAAAGGTCAGAACAGGGGGCGGGTTACGGCAAAACACTATGATCACAGTAAACATACAAGAAGATTTAAAATACATAAAAATGCAGAGGATGTGTTAAAAAATAATTTCGTTACACCTAAAAGACACTAGTTGGTCCAAATTAAGAAAAAGACCATACAAAAAGATGTTAATAAGATATTCCATATTTACGCTAACTAAAACAAAGGGAAAAATCATAAGAAGAGATATTCCTATAAAATAGCTCACTTAGAGGATCACATCCAATGTCTGGAGACACTGTATATATATATATATATATATATATATATATATATATATATAAAAACATGATTAAACTTAGGGGGGATTCACACGAACGTGTATTCGGTCCGTGCGGGCCGCGTGGTTTTCACGCGCCACGCAAAGACCAATACAAGTCTATGGGGCAGTACAGACAGTCCGTGCTTTTTGCGCAGCGTTTGTCAGCTGCGCAAAAAACGCGACAGGTTCAATATCTCCGCGTATTTCGCGCATCACACACCCATTGAAGTCAATGGGTGCGTGAAAACCACGCAGGTCGCACGGAAGCACTTCCGTGCGAACCGACTGAAACAGCGCACCAGCTGTCAAAAGGATGAATGTAAACAGAAAAGCACCACGTGCTTTTCTGTTTCCAAACATCCAAATGGTGTGTCTTTGAGATGAGCGAACCCGGACAATCGAACCGAACTTCACCATGTTCGGCCGAACTCGTTTTGGCCGAACCCGGCAAAAAAACTTCCGGTACGTGACGTCAGGAGATAGTCACTGTCCAGGGTGCTGAAAGAGTTAAACTGTTTCAGCACCATGGACAGTGACTACCGATCCCAATAAACATGAACCTGTAAAAAAAAACGAAGTTCTGACTTACCGATAACTCCCGGCTTCTTCCTCCAGTCTGACCTCCCGGGGTAACAATTCAGTCCAAGTGACAGCTCCAGCCAATCACAGGCCAAGCACAGGCTGCAGCGGTCACATGGACTGCCGCGTCATCCAGGGAGGTGGGGCCCGATGTCAAGAGAGGCGCGTCACCAAGGACGCGTCACCAAGGACGCGTCACCAAGGCAACGGCCGGGAAGTTCTCGGTAAGTACGAACTTTCTCTATTTTTTTAACAGGTTGCTGTATATTGTGTTCGGCATTCACTGTCGAGGGTGCTGAAAGAGTTACTGCCGATCAGTTAGCTCTTTCAGCACCTTGGACAGTGACGGGCGTCGACTAGCCTCATCTCTATGATGGCGGCTGCGCGAAAATCACGCAGCCGCGCATCATACACGGATGACACACGCAGCTGTCAAATGTTTTTTGCGCCTGCAAAACGCAGCGTTGTTTGTGTGCGCAAAAACGCAACGTTCGTCTGAATCTGCCCTTAAATTGTGGTCATATTCGGTCAAAACATTGTATGTAATTTTTGTACTTTTGTATTTTTGTATTTGTATGTTGTTGTCATGGAGACATACCGCTTATGAGGGCCATAAAAAGAAGAAAAAGGGGATCAAAAAAACAGAGAAAAGAAACTAATGTGAATTCGTTCAAAAAATATATATAATAATATTTAAAAATGTAAAATAAAGAGAATGTCGCACGAATCGCTCATTAGCCTTAAACGGAGAGAACATTCAAAAGGTGCTATGAGTACATTAAAAAGGGTTATAAAAGTGTATTCTTTAAAAATAATATATATTTTATTTTATATATTATATATTGAAAAAGGGTATTGTATTCATCTGTTTATCAAAAGAATATATGTGCGGTGAGACGCGTTAAATTATAGTCTCGTTTAGTTCATTCAGACCTACCGGTTTTAGTGTTTTTAGTTTGTAGATCCAAAATATTTCTATTTACAGAGAACATTAAAACGATCTGGATGGCTTTCTAGAATTTGATCAATTGGGGTAATAGTGAAACATGCAAAGTTTCCCTCATGTGCTACGGTACAATGTCTAGAGACACTATGGAGCAGAAATTTCTTTTTACAGTTAAACCTATGTTTATTCAGTCTACAATGTAGTGGCTGTATTGTCCTTCCTACATATTGGACACCACAAATACAATTTATTAAATATATCACAAAGCTAGATTGGCAATTTAAACTTGTTTCAATATTAAATATTTTTTCTGTTTGCTGTGATCTAAATGTGTAGGTTTCGTCCGTGATTGATTTACAGCATAGGCACCTATTTAGTCCACATTTAAAACTCCCCTTTTTAGGCAGTCGGTTACGTAGTTGTATTTTTTGTACCGAATCACTTTTTAATTTCGACAGATTCACCCGGCTTGGAGCCAGAATATTTTTTATGGTTCTAGCTCTTTTAAACGTAACTTTCGGTTTGAAAGGTAGATTTTTTTGTAGAAAAGGGTCGGTTTGCAGCACATGCCAATGTCTGTTCAATATATCTCCTATTTTCTTATGTGATATATTATACTGTGTAATAAAATTAAAACCAAAAGTATTATTCTCATTGGTATTTTCTTGGGGGTCTTTTCTAATTTGTAATTCATTACTGGTATATTTTGGTAAGCAATCCTCTGTTAAATGGCCACTGTTAAAGTTTAAATAGCTATTAGTGTCTACTTTCTTGAAAAAATTCCGTGTTATAAACTTATCACCTGAGGAGGTAATTGTCAAGTCAAGATAATCAATTTCTTTTTCTTGGATATTGTGTGTAAAACTGATGCCCCATAGATTTTCATTTAGTGAATTGCAGAAATTAATCGCACTTACTAAGTTACCATTCCATATAAAGATCAGATCGTCTTTTATAGAGAAGAATATGATTCATAGCCCAAGGATGATTCCATATGAATTAATCCTCAAACGCGCCCATAAAAATGTTGGCATAACTCGGTGCTACCCTGGTGCCCATCGCTGTGCCTTTCACTTGGTGGTATATATTATTATCAAAAGAAAAGATGTTATTTTTGAGGATAAATTCCATACTCTCAAGATAAAATTTAATTTGTAATGGCTGGAGATCATTGTCTTTTTCAAACATATTTTTAAGGTTTCTCAAACCTAGAGAGTGCTCAATATTACTATATAATGCACTCACATCCAAAGTAATCAAAAGTGGATTATTTTTAGGCGAAATTAGGCGAAGTTCATTATTAAGCTGTGCCGAATCTTTCAAAAAACTGGGCAGAGTAACAACATATTTCTGCATAATTAAATCTAGATAATGAGACAAATGACAAGTAGGTGACTGGATGCCAGAGATAATAGGTCTCCCAGGGGGATTTATGGGGTCCTTATGTATTTTCGGCAAATGATAATAGAATGGTAGATTAGTGTTTTTTGGAGTAAGGTAATTTCTTTCGTTTTTATTAAGAATTTTATCTGAAAATGCTTGGTCTATCAGTAGTCTAAGGTTTTTGTTGATGTTATCAATAGGATTGTAGTCAAGACAGATATAATAATTTGTGTCTGACAAAATATTTGTAGCTTCATTAAAATAATCCAAGGTATTCTGGATTACTGTACCACCACCCTTATCCGCAGATCTTATTACAATTGATGTATTTTCTTTAAGATTTTTAAGAGCACGTTTTTCACTACAGGTTAAATTGTTTTTATGTGGGAGATATTGCGATTCTAGATCTTCCAAGTCTCTACCCACCAAATGATAAAAAGTATTGATAAAATTGCCCTGATGAGCTATGGGATAAAACTTGGAAGGTGCTTTTAAAACAGTATGTTTAAAAATCGGGGGTGATTCACTCTGTTGGATGTTATTTGAATCACTTTGATCTTTACAAACCAGTGACTTATGGGATGTTAGTTGAAAATGCCTCTTTAGTGTTAGTTTCCTAATAAAACGATGTAGATCAATAAATAAATTGAACCCATTAATTCCAGAAGTAGGACAAAAAGAAAGACCCTTTTCAAGGAGTGAGATTTCAGATTTGTTTAAAATATGATCAGAAAGGTTAAAAATAGATATAAGAGGTAAATGAGGAAGAGGGGGGACTTTTACTCCCTTTTTCTTTTTGCCTCCCCGGGTTCCTCTATAATGTTTTTTCTTTTTTTCGGGCGAAAGAAATCGCTTATAGTTAACTGTTGGGAGTTTGAAGAGGGTAGTGTCTCTAAAAAAGAAGAAGAGGAAGAAGGAGAGGGAGAAGAGGGAGACAAAATGTTGACTGAAGGTCTAGAAACTCTCTCTCCGGGGTTAGAAAAGGAACCGACATAGTAGAACCTATTTTAGTGTTATCTATAATGGTTGTAGCTTTAGAGGAAATAGGAAAGTCCGAAGAGAATCTTTCCCTATTATCATGTTCGATGTTAATTACAGTATTGGACAATATATCATCGGAAATGTCATGTGTTGTTAATATAGACAGATCCATATCTCCATCTGATATAGAAGCCTTGACTTGCTCATTAGATTTTTTTAAATCACGAATAGGAGTACAAAACTTGTCTTTGTTAATAATATCTTTTTTATTATTATTCATATTTTGTATATTACTATGAAACATTGTGGCAGACCCATTGCTTAATTGTTTAGTTTTTTTATTAGATCTAGTGTATTTACTGATCAAGAACAGTCTATTTGATTTATTATAGGCTGTTCTTAATTCCTCATTTTTGTTTGTACTTGATGTTAAAGTAGGTATTGTTCGTTGCTGAATACTTTTCAAGGTATCTGCATTTTTATTTAGAAGTTGTGGTACAGGTTTACTCCAGGTTCTAATTTGATTGGAAAGATAGTCCAATCTATCCCTCGCCAATTTGATTGCCTTTCTTTCAATGAGATCCTGTTCTAATCTAACTATGCGATTAGTAATATTATGATTTATAGTATGAAAATCATGATGTAGGGAATATAACTTCAGTGATTCTATTATATTTTCTATTTCGAGTGTAAGTGTCTCACATAATTCTTGTCTTTTGATCAATAATCTATTCATCATCCCCTTTGTACATTCCTCCATAAAAGACTCCCAATCCAAAGTATAACCCTTTTTAATGTACTCATAGCACCTTTTGAATGTTCTCTCCGTTTAAGGCTAATGAGCGATTCGTGCGACATTCTCTTTATTTTATATTTTTAAATATTATTACATATATTTTTTGAACGATTTCACATTAGTTTCTTTTCTCTGTTTTTTTGATCCCCTTTTTCTTCTTTTTATGGCCCTCATAAGCGGTATGTCTCCATGACAACAACATACAAATACAAAAATACAAAAGTACAAAAATTACATACAATGTTTTGACCGAATGACCACAATTTAAGTTTAATCATGTTTTTATATATATATATATATATATATATATATATATATATATATACAGTGTCTCCAGACACTGGATGTGATCCTCTAAGTGAGCTATTTTATAGGAATATCTCTTCTTATGATTTTTCCCTTTGTTTTAGTTAGTGTAAATATGGAATATCTTATTAACATGTTTTTGTATGGTCTTTTTCTTAATTTGGACCAACTAGTGTCTTTTAGGTGTAACTAAATTATTTTTTGACACATCCTCTGCATTTTTATGTATTTTAAATCTTCTTGTATGTTTATTGTGATCATAGTGTTTTGCCGTAACCCGCCCCCTGTTCTGACCTTTAACCTGACCCGGTAGTCATCCGGTTCTTCTGGGTTATATAAACAGTGAATCTTCTCTGAATAATCACTTGTACTCTGACCTGACGAAGAGGCCGGTACGGCTTCGAAACACAGTATTTTGTTGTTGTTATATGTACAATTAAAGTATCTCATCCTTATACGGCTGCGCCCTTGGATTTCTCCGACCTTTTTTCCTTTTTACTGGATTCGTTCAGCGAAGTTTGTACACTCCAAATCTCCGGATCGGGAACTGTGGCTGCAACCGGCTCTGATAAGGGCATCTTTGAACACACCAGTTTGGGATGTTGTGCTCCTAGCATAACATTACCAGGTCAGTATATTTGACCCCTCTTTTTTTCCCCCACAACTATACAGATTCAGGCACGATGTGCGCTTTGTTTTTATTCTTATCTCCATAGCGTGATCCTCCCTGTAATGTCCTCTGATATCATATAATAACAGCCTGAACATGCTGGGAGTTGTAGTTCTCTCCTCCTATACCCCTCCCTGTAATTTAATCTGATATTACATTAAAAATAGTCTGGACATGCAGGGAGTTGAAGTTCTCTCCTCTTATATCTATTCACTGTAATGTCCTCTGATATCACATAATTGCAGCCTGGACATGCTGGGAGTTGTAGTTCTCTACTCTTATACTCCTGTAATGTCCTCTGATATCACATAATAACAGTCTGGACATGCTGGGAGTTGTACTTTTCTCCTCTTAAACTCCTCCTTGTAGTGTCCTCTGATATTACATAATAACAGTCTGACCATGCTGGGAGTTGTAGTCCTCTCCTCTAATATATATCCTTCCTGTAATGTCCTCTGATATTACATAATAATAGTCTGGACATGCTGGAAGTTGTAGTTCTCTCCTCTTATACTCCTCCTTTTAGTGTCCTCTGATATTACATAATAACAGTCTGGCCATGCTGGGAGTTGTAGTCCCCTCTTTTAATATATATCCTTTCTGTAATGTCCTCTGATATTACATAATAATAGTCTGGACATGCTAGGAGTTGTAGTCCTCTACACTCATACTCCTCCCTGTAATGTCCTCTGATATCCCAAAATAACAGCCTGGACATGCTGGGAGTTGTAGTTCTCTCCTCTAATACCTCCTCCTTGTAGTGTCCTCTGATATTACATAATAACAGTCTGGACATGCTGGGAATTGTAGTCCTCTCCTCTAATATATATCCTTTCTGTAATGTTCTCTGATATTACATAATAATAGTGTTCCGGAAGTCATAGCTCAAAATATAGGAGACTGAAATTTAGACGAGTGTTCAAGCAGACACTCACTCCAAGAATGTTATCCAGATGCTAACCATGTATTGGATCGATATATATCGAGAGAGGAATAAAACACACAGACAATGCTCGTATGTTCAAAATACTCTTCTGAGGTTTATTGCCAAAATCAATTACAATAATATCATTCAATAGGGGTGTAGGCGTGAGGTTAACCAATCAGAGGAAATGTGACAACAACTCTGATTCAGCCAATAGCAAACAATGAGAATATTTCATATTATACTCCTCCTTTTAGTGTCCTCTGATATTACATAATAACAGTCTGGCCATGCTGGGAGTTGTAGTCCCCTCTTTTAATATATATCCTTTCTGTAATGTCCTCTGATATTACATAATAATAGTCTGGACATGCTAGGAGTTGTAGTCCTCTCCACTCATACTCCTCCCTGTAATGTCCTCTGATATCCCAAAATAACAGCCTGGACATGCTGGGAGTTGTAGTTCTCTCCTCTAATACCTCCTCCTTGTAGTGTCCTCTGATATTACATAATAACAGTCTGGACATGCTGGGAATTGTAGTCCTCTCCTCTAATATATATCCTTTCTGTAATGTTCTCTGATATTACATAATAATAGTGTTCCGGAAGTCATAGCTCAAAATATAGGAGACTGAAATTTAGACGAGTGTTCAAGCAGACACTCACTCCAAGAATGTTATCCAGATGCTAACCATGTATTGGATCGATATATATCGAGAGAGGAATAAAACACACAGACAATGCTCGTATGTTCAAAATACTCTTCTGAGGTTTATTGCCAAAATCAATTACAATAATATCATTCAATAGGGGTGTAGGCGTGAGGTTAACCAATCAGAGGAAATGTGACAACAACTCTGATTCAGCCAATAGCAAACAATGAGAATATTTCATATTCAGCCAATAGCATATGTCGCTGCAGAATTGACTTTGTCCCTTAACTTTGGACATTATCTGCATTTGTCTATGAGTTCCGAAATAAATGAATGCTCCCTCACTGGTAGATCTGAGAGAGGCCGGCCGGAATGAGACCATGACGGGCAGTGTCTGTGTTCAAAACAGTCCCTGCCCCTGGGAGGGGCAAATGTATCTTTATTTATATAATGAGTGTGGGCGTTCCCCTCATAATTGCACTTATACATTGTACATATGGTAACATACAGAATCCCAAGCTCATCTTAGTATGTATCTTTAGCCAAAAGAAATACAATGTCTTCAAGTCTTGTCACGTCCACCTTTTGTAACAGCTGAATGCAAAGTCATAAACCAGAAGACTTAGAATAGAATAGCCACCCAACCCCCCCCCCCTGTAGGCTGTTGTGTCGGCAGTTCTGTGAGCTCCAGTTACACCTATCCATAGCTGTAGATAGTACATAGCACTTTTTAGTTCACACATATAAAGATATTAAAATATCTTTGACGATTCCCTTCTTTTGAACATAAATTTGCTTAGCCATGTATTCGAATACTCATCCGAGACTACATTCTGATCAGATCCCCTGAATAAAGGGGATCCCGTTGTGCCATTCACCTTTGGATGGGTACTCAGTATACGTGTCTAGCAATAGCGTTACATAATGTACACACCTGAAGATTTAGGGAATTCCAGGTTTTACAATTTGGGCAATACCAGCTATTTTGGTGTCGTGCTATGGCTTGACAAATAACTTTATCAGTTATGGAAGCATTCAGTGTCACGTAAACAGGTGGCCCTGAATGTCTCCTCCTTTCTCGGTTCCTTGGGTGGTGGATGGAACCACATGCACTTTAATATCCTGTGCTGTTTTCTGAACTGCTGATACTTTTGCAATCAAACATATTACAAGTTTAAACATAATATATCTCTATCTAAGTAGCTGATTGTAGTCTGGCTAAGGTACATACTCCTGGTCTCCTGGGTGGCAACCACTTATATGCTTCAATCCCGCATATATGAAATATATGTTGGGTGGAAGAACATCCCCTGGAGTGATTAAACACTCCTGCAATCCAGTAGAACAAGATCATGTCCCGTCCGGTGGCATTTATCGATGCCACCTCTTTATTAGTTAGATTACCTTTTATTGCACTTTCTAGGCCCTGCGTCATCCATTTTCTAGCTGTTTTGGAGCACTGGGAGCTCCGATTCAAACCCGTCTAACTGTCTTAGGGGCCCTTGGATATTCTATAAACTTTCTAGTTACAGAGGTGTTACTTAATAATCAGCAACTCATTCAGATTGGGTGTCCGAGAATTAGCCCACATACATAATCTTACTTCCAGCCAGGTGCGCGTCCTATGGGTCACAGTCTGGATGCGCGAAAGTCCTAACAATCACTTGGGCAGGGATGGGTACCCGTCACTTCTGCAAGGATCAATTTGCAATCTAATCCTAATACTGACTAAACCCAGGGGCCGGAGGGAACACTTCGGACAGGCCGTTAAATGTTATCTCGGTATTTGGTTACGTTTCTGTAAGTCTTGGGATCAGAAAACAAACGCTCCCTTATCTCAGCTTCTCACAGATACACTCACAGATTTGTTTCTACTCACACAACTATTCCTATAACACATACAACAACTCATAGACAAGTGGTGTTCATGGCTCCCAATTAGTCAAAAGAGACAATACCTGAACGGCAGCTAAAACAAGCCGGACGTGCACAGTATAAAATTTCTTACTCACCGGTATTGTGTACAATTCCCCGTTGTTTCCTTCGATCGTCGCCTTCGATCTGTCTTAAGATCCTGGACGAGCCCCCAAGAAATGTCGCTGCAGAATTTACTTTGCCCATTAACTTTGGACATTATCTGCATTTGTCTATGAGTTCCAAATTAATTAATGCTCTCTCACTGGTGGATCTGAGAGAGGCCGACCGGAGGGAGACCATGACACACAGCGTCGGTGCTCAAAACAGTCTCTGCCCTAGGAGGCAGATCCATCTTTATTTATTTATGAGAAAATAAGTGCATGTGTTACCCTCAAAACTTGCAAACATATACATTCTACATATGGTAACATACAGAATCCCAATATCATATTAGTATGTATCTTTAGCCAAAAGAAAGTCGTGAACCAGAAGTCTTAGAATAGAATGGCCCATCCTCCTCTGTTTTTACAGCAGTTTTGTAAGCTCCAGTTACACATATCCATAGTAGTACATATTAAGCACGTTTAGGTTCACACATATAAAGATCTAAAAATATCTTTGACACTCCATATTTCACATAAACTCGGGGGGAGACTTTGTCCTCGTATTGGGGTCTCTCTGGATTAACTCTTACACCATCCCGAATAATTTCGGAAAACCAAAAAACGTCACTTTATAAAATGTATTATTATGTATTTAACTATAAATGTTATCGCTCCAAAAATAATGTCCGGACTTATAAATTATGATATTTTACAACTTCTTTTAGCGTAAAGTTTTTGTAGCTCAGAAACATTATTGTAAAGTGTCTTCCCATTTGTGGTCAGGACTGGATGACATTATTCGGGATGGTGTAAGAGTTAATCCAGAGAGACCCCAGCACGAGGACAACATCTCCCCCCGACTTTATGTGAGAGTGAAATACAGAGTGTCAAAGATATTTTAATATCTTTATATGGTTTTCTTTCTGTACACAATTGAAATTGACAACTCATCAGCACTTCACACTCTCGAGATGAAGATAATTTCTCACAGAGGTGCCCCCTCCCAGACACTTAGATGCCTCGGTCACTATTGAACACAGAATCGAAGGGGTTAAATGGCCATAATCGTAGTTCTCTCAGGTTTCCAGCCTTTGCAGCAGGATCTCGGGTCTTCCCTATGTCATGGGAGCAACTCCTGAGCAGTAAATGTCCTGTACAGAAAGGGGTTAAATGAGTAAAATACACACTCTCCTCCACGTGCGCTATAACATAAGAGATCACACTGCATATTTCCTTTATATATAATATCACCTCAGCTGCTACAGAACCTCACAGTTCATATAAAACACTGACTGCACAGTTTGCTCAATGTCTTGTGAGATGTCAGCAATGTCTCCCCAGTATCTGCCATGTGTCAGGTTGTCAGGAGTCAGGTCTTCATTGTCTGGGGGTAAATGTTTTCATTTTACTCTTCTCACCTGAGAGATATGCCATAAATGTCTGATATATGGGGGTCCCACCTCTATGTGGAGAACGGGGGATCCCCTGATCTGCCTTGTGAGGTGATGACTGAATCCAGGTAGAGAATGAAAGGAGAGGTGACCACACATGTGCACGACTCACTCCATTCACTTGTATAAGAGTTCCAGAAACATCCGAGCACGTCTAGAGGTGGAGCCGCATCTATGAGACATTTCTGGCATGTCCTGGGGAGAACTGTCTGTGTTAGGAATACCCCTTTACTCTATGTGGAGACGGCTCTGACAAGATGTTTCTCTCAATGTTGAATAAGTGAGGTTCTGTATGTCACACATGATGTTGTGCGCTGCATGATTTCCATCTTCTCCTTTCTTCATAAAGATGTCTGCAGTACTAGATCATCCAGTTCCTCACATCTAACTATACACTAAATATAATTTAAGATGGATCCATAGAGAACATACACATACTTGTATTCCTGTACTCAAAACTAACTATACAATAAAGATCACATAAGACGGATCAGTAAAGAACATAGACATAATTTTACTCCTGTACTCAATACTAAGTATTCAATAAATATCACATAAAACAGTGATCAGTAGAGAACATACACATACTTGTATTCCCCTACTCACATTTAAATAGATAGTGATCAGTAGAGAACATACACATATTTGAATTCCAGTACTCAATGCTAACTATACAATAAATATCACATAAGACGGTGATCATTAGAGAACATGCACATACTTGTATTCCTGTACTCACATCTTAATAAACAATAAATATCACATGACAGTGATCAGTAGAGAACAAGCAAATCCTTTTAATCCTGTACTCACATCGAACTAAACAATAAATATAATTTAAGACAGTGATCAGTAGAGAACATACCCATACTTGTATTCCTGTACTCACAACTCAATATACAGTAAATATCACAGTAGACAGTGATCAGTAGAGAACATACACACACTTATATTCCTGTACTCATATCTAACTATACAATAAATATCACATAAAGGTGCTTAGTAGAGAACATGCACATACTTATATTCCTGTACTCACATCTAACTATGCAATATACAGTGAAGGAAATAAGTATTTGTTCCCTTGCTGATTTTGTAAGTTTGCCCACTGTCAAAGACATGAACAGTTTAGAATTTTGAGGCTAGGTTAATTTTACCAGTGAGAGATAGATTATATTTTAAAAAAAAACAGAAAATCACATAGTCAAAATTATATATATTTATTTGCATTGTGCACAGAGAAATAAGTATTTGATCCCCTACCAACCATTAAGAGTTCAGCCTCCTCCAGACCAGTTACACGCTCCAAATCAACTTGGTGCCTGCATTAAAGACAGCTGTCTTAAATGCTCACCTGTATAGAAGACTCCTGTCCACAGACTCAATTAATCAGTCTGACTCTAACCTCTACAACATGGGCAAGACCAAAGAGCTTTCTAAGGATGTCAGGGACAAGATTATAGACCTGCACAAGGCTGGAATGGGCTACAAAACCATAAGTAAGACGCTGGGTGAGAAGGAGACAACTGTTGGTGCAATAGTAAGTAAATGGAAGACATACAAAATGACTGTCAATCGACATCGATCTGGGGCTCCATGCAAAATCTCACCTCGTGGGGTATCCTTGATCCTGAGGAAGGTGAGAGCTCAGCCGAAAACTACACGGGGGGAACTTGTTAATGATCTCAAGGCAGCTGGGACCACAGTCACCAAGAAAACCATTGGTAACACATTACGCAGTAATGGATTAAAATCCTGCAGTGCCCGCAAGGTCCCCCTGCTCAAGAAGGCACATGTACAGGCCTGTCTGAAATTTGCAAATGAACATCTGGATGATTCTGAGAGTGATTGGGAGAAGGTGCCGTGGTTAGATGAGACTAAAATTGAGCTCTTTGGCATTAACTCAACTCGCTGTGTTTGGAGGAAGAGAAATGCTGCCTATGACCCAAAGAACACCCTCCCCACTGTCAAGCATGGAGGTGGAAACATTATGTTTTGGGGGTGTTTCTCTGCTAAGGGCACAGGACTACTTCACCGCATCAATGGGAGAATGAATGGAGCCATGTACCGTCAAATCCTGAGTGACAACCTCCTTCCCTCCACCAGGACATTAAAAATGGCTCATGGCTGGGTCTTCCAGCACGACAATGACCCGAAACATACAGCCAAGGCAACAAAGGAGTGGCTCAAAAAGAAGCACATTAAGGTCATGGAGTGGCCTAGCCAGTCTCCAGACCTTAATCCCATCGAAAACTTATGGAGAAGAAGATCCGAGTTGCCAAGCGACAGCCTTGAAATCTTAATGATTTACAGAGGATCTGCAAAGAGGAGTGGGCCAAAATTCCATCTAACATGTGTGCAAACCTCATCATCAACTACAAAAAACATCTGACTGCTGTGCTTGCCAACAAGGGTTTTACCACCAAGTATAAAGTCTTGTTTGCCAAAGGGATCAAATACTTATTTCTCTGTGCACTATGCAAATAGATATATATATATTTTTGACTATGTGATGTTCTGTTTTTTTTTTAATATAATCTATCTCTCACTGGTAAAATTAACCTAGCCTAAAAATTCTAGACTGTTCATGTCTTTGACAGTGGGCAAACTTACAAAATCAGCAAGGGATCAAATACTTATTTCCTTCACTGTATATCACATATGACAGTGATCAGTATAGAACATACACACACTTATATTCCCGTACTCACATCTAACTATACCATAAATATCACATAAGAGGTGATCAGTAGAGAACATACACATACTAGCATTCCTGTACTCACATCTCAATATAAAATAAAAATCACATTAGACAGTAATCAGTAGAGAACATACACATACTTGTATTCCTGTACTCACATCTAACTATAAAATAAATATCACATAAGACAGTGATCAGCAGAACATATGCACATAATTGTATTCCCGAACTCAAAAGTAACTATACAATAATTATCACATAAGACAGTGATTATAAGAGAATATGAACATACTTGTATTCCTGTATTCAATACCAACTATACAATAAATATCACATAAGACAGTGATCAGTAGAGAACATACACATACTTGTATTACTGTACTCATATCTTACCATACAATAAATATCACATATGACAGTGATCAGTAGAGAACATACACATACTTGTGTGCCTGTACTCAATACTAACTATACATTAAATATCACATAAGACATTGGTCAGTAGAGAACATGCACATACTTGTATTCCTGTACTCACATCTTACCATACAATAAATATCTCGTATGACAGTGATCAGTATAGAACATACACACACTTGTATTCCCGTACTCACATCTTACTATACCATAAATATCACATAAGAGGTGATCAGTAGAGAACATGCACATACTTGTATTCCTGTACTCACATCTAACTATACAATACATATCACATAAGACAGTGATCAGTAGAGAACATAAGCATACTTGCATTCCTGTACTCACATCTCAATATACAATAAATATCACATTAGACAGTAATCAGTGGAGAACATTCACATACGTGTATTCCTGTACTCAATACTAACTATACAATAAAGATCACATAAGACAGTGATCAGTAGAGAACATACACATATTAAACCAAAAAAGGAAATCTTGAAATCATGTAATAAATATCATCAAAATGCAATTTTATTAAACAAATGATACAATATTTTACATCAGTACATAGTACAAAAATAACCCCCCTCCCAAGTATATACTATAGACATTTTTTAAAAATAGGTTAAAAGAAAGCCAGGTGATTCCCGATATAATATCGTAAATAATGAGTTGTAATGATTCCTCACAAACTATATCACCACTACTCAGGTAGAATGCAAATTAAATACCATGTGTGTTAATGTGTACACTAATCAATCAGAACAGTGCTGTATGTGTTACTTAAATACATAACACACAAAGCACCATCAATTTAGAGCAATGCTAGATAACGATCGATAAATGTTTGCTCGTATGTGTTACTGTATACACTGATCATTCAGAACAGTGCTGTAAGTATTGCTATGTAAATGCCATATAAAGCACAATCGATTTAGAGCAATGCTAGAAACCTATCGAAAAATGTGTGCTCATATGGCATAGTATGGCCGTTCTGGTAATCCTATATCAAAACAGTGTAAGAGAGAGGATAAGAGTGCAACAGATAACACACACTGGTACAAGTTTCTAGTGGTTGAAAGTCGATATACCTGAGGAGGACATGATGATGAGAATGGAGTGGGACACCTGGACACCAAGCACCTCGACGCGCGTTTCGCAACCTTCGTCAGGAGGTGTGATTACTACTCTGACAGCTCAAGTTTAAATACAGTGTACGAAAACCCCACTGACCAATGGTGCATCGCGCATCGCACACACCCACCAACGTCCCACCGTCAGCGTCATGACGAACACCACTGAATGTGAAGCATCAGCGATGTCAATCATTAACCCGACTGCTTCCGGCCCAGGAGCGTTGAGTGCTGCAGCGCGCAAACGCACCATGATCAAACATATTGGATCTACATATGCAACATTATTAGGGAAAATATCAACCATGTATCCCCCAAAAGATATTTATATAAAGCAGACACTAATATGGACATCGCTAAATGGTTCAGCAAACACATATCAATGCATCTCATACAATGTAATCATCAATGTGCACAAGTGGTTACGAAGTGCATAAAATGAGACCACAGAATTTATTAGAACTATATTTAGAACCATATAGTGTCAGTATATAGCATGCAGATGATAATCAGTGTGTCATTATGTTGATTAATCTGTACCCAAGAAAAGAT
Organism: Rhinoderma darwinii; assembly: GCF_050947455.1. Lineage (NCBI taxonomy): Eukaryota > Metazoa > Chordata > Amphibia > Anura > Rhinodermatidae > Rhinoderma > Rhinoderma darwinii. The sequence goes on from NC_134687.1 coordinate 665,465,600, forward strand.
GTATATATATGCACACCATACATACATATGTGTCCGCATAGATATATATATAAATAAAAAATAAATGAATAAACAAATAAACAATACAAATTCACCATAATAAGGTAAATAAATAAATATGTGAAAAAATGAATATGAAAACAAAAGTGAAAAAGATGGTGAACAAAAAATCATATGTGTGTATATATACATAAAAAGTGCAATAATACACAATTATAAAAACAACGTATTAGTGTTACAAAAATCGGCTATATATCAAAAAGCCAATTAGAGTTAGTTAAAGTTAATTAACAATGTGTAAAATATGTGCATGTATAAAGTGTAATTTAGTTTAATAACTATATAAGTATATATACAAAAAATGTGTAATAATAGTGTAATAAATTCACTGGTGGGACAAAAAATGCAGCAGAAAGAGCCGTGGAAGTCTGATGCGGGGCGGACACCCGGTATATCCACCAAGCGGGGACCTTCCGCTCAGGAACACACCCGGGACCAACCCCACACCAGACAACCAAGCCATCGCCGAAACAAAGATTGTCCAAGCCAGGAAAAAATATATATAAACATATATATATAAGAACCATACAAAAAACCTACATATATATCATATACATATTAGTGTTCTTGTGTTAGATGAAAAATATATACATCCAACGATACATACATACAAACAAACATATAAATACAAGATATGGTTGTGCATAATCCAAGCACAAACCATACACATATACCCTATAAAATCAATTCAGTTCAAATATATCCTCGTAAATTAAATACCCTCACATATACATACATATCCTGGGCACCAGTGCAATTTGATATTATACAGCTGTGCATACATATACACAGGTAAACAATATCAACACAAATAATGACATTCTACACATATTGCACAAATACATAATGAGCAAATACAGCATCACATAGATTAAGATAGATATATAACAGCCAAATGCCAATCCAGTATCGAACTTTCTGCAAAAAATATATATATTTCCAAATAACAAAACAGATATCAGCTCTGTCAGATGACAGACACTATACATAGCAGAAATTACATAACAACAGACTTATCATAAATTTCAATGATATTATATCATCCATCATCCACTTTATCTTCCATCGTGTAGTCATAAAATAGCATAGATTCACGATAACCGAATTCATGGCAGAGTCAGTCAAGCGAGACCTAGTCAGAGTAGCAGAGATATATCAATTAAAAAACATAAACATAAAACAATACTTACAAGAAGGATGCAAAACTTTGAGATTCGTTAAGGCCTTTTGGAGACATAGTATCCAAGATCACAATCCATTTAGTCTCTTTCCGCAAAAGGTCACTAAAGATATCACCCCCACGATTCCCCTGATAAATCCGATCAATACCCTTGATTTTAAGCTGTCTCCAATTCCTATCATGATGGTCCCTGAAATGCCTAGCCAATGGCTTGCTTCGATCACCAAAATCTTGATCGAATTCTCCATTGGTAATTCCCTTTATATCACGAATGTGCTCCATCACACGCACTTTTAACTCTCTCGTGGTCATCCCCACATAAATTTTATTACATGGGCACTGCGCGTGATAGATCACGTTCCTCACGTTACAATTGACAAAGTGTACTATATTGAAAGTTTGCCCAGGATCAGACCCCACAAAGGAGTTAGTTCTCTCCATTATTGGGCAAGCACCACACGATCCACAAGGCACATTGACCCATCTAGGTCCCTTAGATCCAAATAGGTATTTATTCAATGGAGGGACATAATGGCTCCGGACCAACATATCCCGTAAATTAGGGCTTCGGCGCGGTGTCATTGCTGGACTGTCAGTCAGTATCCTACCCAGTCTTTTGTCCGTGAGCAATATAGACCAATGTTTCTCAAAGATACCACGGATCGAATTCCAGTTTTTATTAAACCTGGAGATAAATCTCACAGTGTTATCAATCGGTTGTTTTTTTGTTTTGGGTTTCAAAAGGTCATTTCTTTTCAGGGTCCTTGCATATTCATAATCCCGTTTGACATGAGTTTTATCATAGCCTCGATTGAGGAATCTTTCAGTCAGATCTATGGATCTATTCTCAAAACATATATCCGAGGAACAAATACGTCTTGCACGTATAAATTGTCCCCTTGGAATAGCTTTAATAACGTGTTTTGGATGTGAGGAATCGGCCTTCAGATAAGAGTTTACGGAGGTATCTTTCCTGAATATATCGGTCACCACCCGACCATCAGATTCGATCTGAATTTTGAGATCTAAAAATTCCATTTCAGTTTGACTATACTTACTGACAAGTTTGACATTCATATCATTATCATTTAAATAGTCAAGAAATTATGTCAAATCCCGCTCGCAGCCCTGCCATACGAACAAAACATCATCTATGAATCTCCTCCATGAAATAACGGAGGATTCATATGGGTTATGGTCGCTCATAATCATTTGACGTTCCCAAAAACCCATAAAGAGGTTCGCGTATGACGGGGCGCAAGTAGCCCCCATGGCCGTTCCGCGGCTTTGGAGATAATATTTGTCCCTGAAAACGAAAAAATTGTGACAAAGCACAAATTCAAGTAACTCAAGGACAAGTTCAACAAGATCAAAAGCCAAATTGCCAGTCTGTAAAAAGAATCTGCAAGCTTGCAGGCCGTGGTGATGATGAATACAAGTATACAGGGATTCAACATCACTTGTGACTATAAACATATCGTGTTCGAATTTCAAGCCTTCCAAAGATAGCAAAATGTCAGTAGAATCACGAGTATAGGAAGGGAGAGTCTCAACATGGGGTCTAAGATAAAAGTCTATGAATCTACACGAGACTTCACATAGACTTCCTATCCCGGAAATAATTGGTTGCCCCGGGGGGCATTTGACATTCTTGTGGACTTTAGGCAAAAGATATAAGGTGGGAACCTTCGGTTCCTTCACCATCAATCCATCATACACATCCTTAGTGATAATACCTTTGGTAAAGGCCTTATTCAGGACTACTTCAAGTTTGTTCTTAAATAAAGACGTTGGATTGTGATCAAGGATTCTATAAGTCTGAACATCATTCAGTTGTCGTTTTGCCTCACGTTCGTACATGTCACTAGGCCATGCTACAATGTTACCCCCTTTGTCCGCAGGTTTAAATACAAAATCATTCATATGTTTAAGATCATTTAGAGCCTTGCGTTCACCTGGGCTCAAATTATCATTAAAGTTGTTTTTTAGGTCCCTCAATTCCTTGGTAACCAACCAGACGAAAATATCAACCTGCGGACAAAGGGATAACGGTGGAAAAGTAGTGGATTTTTTATTTACACATAGTGGAAAGCCAGACCTAGACCTATCCTCCCCCCGATTCTCTTCTAACAGTGACTCAAGTGTTTCTAATGTCTCCCTTTCCAAATCACTACTAGGAATAAATTGGTCTGGATTCAAAAAGTGACGTTTCAATAAAAGTCTTCGAGCAAAAAGATGTACATCTTTAACTGCTTCGAAGAAATCAAAATTGGCTACGGGAGAGAATGTTAAACCCCTTCTTAAAATTGAAAGTTCGTCATTAGTAAATTGACGCTCAGAGAGATTAATTACCTCTAATTTTTCCTTGTCTTTTTCTTTATCTCTCTGGCCCCTCCATAATTCCTTTTGTTGTACTGACTCCGAGTGTGTATTTGAGATTGCTCTACAATTCCTTCCCGATCTAGTGTAGGGGTCTGTCTGTCTAAAAAACGATCCCCCATACTTCTGACAGATGACACAGAAGAGGATCGTGATGACGAGTATAATCTTCCTGATTTTTGCCATTTGTATACCGAGTTGGTCTGGTAATCCGATAAGTCCCGTTTAAATTTATTCACCTTATTGGCCTGTATTTCGCTCTCCCACTTTTTAAATTCTTGATCTAGTTCACTTTCGAACTCTTTCAGTGAATTGGCATTCAATTCACTCTTCAATCTCTCCTGGAGAATCTCAATCTCTGTTTCTACAGACTTCAGGGTTGCCACATCCAGCCCAATCAATAACTCCAAGAAATTCCTAGAACACTGTCTACACGTTTCTTCCCATTTTTGTTTAAAAGTCAAATCCTCAATTGGGAAAGAGGGGAAAATTTGGACTCTGAGGCCCCGTGGGATTAGATCCTTGGATAAGTAACTTTCAAGTGTGGCCTTGTTCCACCACACCTTTGTACGTTTTTTCAACAGGTGTTTAAGTGATATCTTAATCTCCTTCAAATCGCCATTTGCATCCTCATGGGTTAAATTAGTACCATCAAAAATGGTTGCCAGTTGTGTGACCCAAGCCTGGTCACGTACTTTATAATCCATGTATAGTTTTTCTGCTCAGAAATATACAAAACCAAAGACGTATTATAACCTATACAATATATTTCCTACTAGTAATTATACTCAAGATACCACAAAATTCACATATTAAACCAAAAAAGGAAATCTTGAAATCATGTAATAAATTTCATCAAAATGCAATTTTATTAAACAAATTATACAATATTTTACATCAGTACATAGTACAAAAATAACCCCCCTCCCAAGTATATACTATAGACATTTTTTAAAAATAGGTTAAAAGAAAGCCAGGTGATTCCCGATATAATATCGTAAATAATGAGTTGTAATGATTCCTCACAAACTATATCACCACTACTCAGGTAGAATGCAAATTAAATACCATGTGTGTTAATGTGTACACTAATCAATCAGAACAGTGCTGTATGTGTTACTTAAATACATAACACACAAAGCACCATCAATTTAGAGAAATGCTAGATAACAATCGATAAATGTTTGCTTGTATGTGTTACTGTATACACTGATCATTCAGAACAGTGCTGTAAGTATTGCTATGTAAATGCCATATAAAGCACAATCGATTTAGAGCAATGCTAGAAACCTATCGAAAAATATGTGCTCATATGGCATAGTATGGCCGTTCTGGTAATCCTATATCAAAACAGTGTAAGAGAGAGGATAAGTGCAACAGATAACACACACTGGTACAAGTTTCTAGTGATTGAAAGTCGATATACCTGAGGAGGACATGATGATGAGAATGGAGTGGGACACCTGGACACCAAGCACCTCGACGCGCGTTTCGCAACCTTCGTCAGGAGGTGTGATTACTACTCTGACAGCTCAAGTTTAAATACAGTGTACGAAAACCCCACTGACCAATGGAGCATCGCGCATCGCACACACCCACCAACGTCCCACCGTCAGCGTCATGACGAACACCACTGAATGTGAAGCATACACATACTTGCATTCCTGTACTCACATCTCAATATACGTTAAATATCACATTAGACCAGGGGTCTCAAGCACGCGGCCCGCGGGGCTGTCATCTCCAGCTCGTGGGACACAGAGCCGCTAATACAGACTCTGCTCCGGGACTCTGGAATTCCTTGACATCGCTGTCCACATATGGATAGCGATGTCTGTGGCTTCCCCAGAGCCGGAGTCCCGTGCAGAGCGCTAATATAGGCTCTGCTCTGGTGTACTTTAGAACTGCTGGTTTCAGGGCTTCAGAACTTTCATCCTGTAACCATCAAACATCAATGTACTTTCTCTACCCCCTCACTGTAAAGCCATAGTGCTTACATAGCACCCAGAGTGCAATTTTGACAATTTGGGGCAGTCACCCCAAAATGTGAGTATGCCCCCCAAATTCCATGTGAAGGCTTGGAACACTGCTGTGAGTGTGCCACATCAGTAATGCATCTGTAATGACGGGGTAAGGAAACAGACAAGTGAGCCCTAATCTACCCGCCACTAAGTCCCTGCTTACTTGCAACGACCCGCCCTAGGCGACGGGGTACAACTGGGCGATGGTCCCTACGCTCAATAAGTGCCCGACAGACAAGGGTACACAGAAGCAAGGGAAAAGGGGCAGTTGCCCACGGCAACACCGCGAGCAACAAGAGTGGTGAACGAGCCGAGTCAAACCAGGAGTGTACGAGGTACCAAACGCAGAGCAGGAGAGTAGTGAACAAGCCGAGTCAAACCAGGAGTGTACGAGGTACCAAACGCAGAGCAGGAGAGTAGTCAGTAAGCCAGGGTCGATATGAAGCAGGGTCAAATGGTTAAAGAAGCTGCAGCAGGGCCAGGAAACAAAACAAGAATCACAAGCAAGGAGGAACAGGAAAGGCAGGTATAAATAGACAGAGGGTGGGAGCTAGCTCCGTCTGGCCAGGCTGTGATAGGCTCTCCCACTCCTAAGCCTGCCATCCTGAGTGGTGGAAGATGGAGTCAGTCTCACAGACATAGAAACAGGTGCAGGCTGATTAACTATGGGTGTGGATACAGACGCTGTGCCTGGCAGATCCTTAATAGCATCAGTGTTTTTCTTTTTAACCACACTGTGTGTAAAGTGCCATCTGGGCCATCAACGCATCTGTGGTGATCCACAAAACAGGATCTAGCATCTCTGGTGATGCAAAAGGATGAAGCCGGCATCACTGTAGATGCCAAAAGATTAACCTGTCATCTACAAAGATGACGTTAAAACCAATCTAAAGTTGACTAAAAAAAATAATAAAAAAATACAGAGATTTACAAATGGGTGGGAACCTCCATTGGTTAGCCCGGTCTGAATAAACCTCTCCTATGCTGGTTGGGCCTATGGGGCATTCAGAGACCTGGGTGGAAGGGATCATCGCACCTGTATGGCCTGGCATAAAAACTTGGGTTGACAGCAATAAATTATTGAGCACAGAGATTTGTATGCTCAACAATTTTGTCCACAATGCTTGAAAAACTCAATTTCGGACAGCCCTTCTATCTGGACTTTAACTCCTGCTGCAGGAACTCCTCAACTGGAGTTATATAAATAGAACATAGTGTCCCGATGGGCAGTGTTAAAAGCATCACAGCCTCTAACGAGTGGTCTAGGGTTCAAGTGGCGAAAAATTTCAGAGCACGCTAGAGTGTGTTTTAGAATCTATTTTACCTTTTGGGACTGAAAGTTTTATATGGATGGACGCGGTCTGTTATTGACTTTCACCATCACCACCGGGGGTGCAAAGTAAAAAATGAAATCTTCAGGGAAGCGACCAGCGTCGTTTCTGACTCCGGAAGTTTACCACTAAAGGTCTCACCAAAAAATATGTAGTTTTGTGGCGGACGCGAGCTGGCATCCATTCATTCACCTTGCAGAGCCGAACAATACGACACCTGACTCAGTCGTCTTTTCTAAAAGGGTACCCCTCTTTTGCCCAATAAACAAGGTGGAATTCCCTTATTTTTTATTTTTATAAAAAAATTAATATCTAAAAAACTAACCATTGAATATCCCTTATATTTATTACACATGTAGCCTTTGACAATCTGACCTTTCTTTAAAAAAAAATCAAGATTCTGCGACGCGCGCTTAGCCCACAAAAGCCTCGTCAGCAATGCCTGTTTTTACCGCATGTTTAGACCGGTTTTTGGTGAAACACTACCGATGTATGTAAAATAAGTGCAGTATCAATTTCACTGTTTTTTCACAGATACATCTGAAAATAGATTTGACACTGTGAGTGTACCTCATCAGTAATGTATCAGTGTGTACAGTTTTCAATAACCTTTATGTGCTATTTTACTGTGAGCTCCACGTGGGAAATGGGAATTGTGTGGAAAAGGTAAATATCCTGAAGGGGGTGCAGAACCTCCTGGAGAGAATGCTCCACAGTCTACTGAATAATGGGGGGGACCATCACTTTTACTGGTTGCATCACTCAGTTCTATTTTTCCAGCTATTCAGAACTGTTTGAGTGTTTTCTTCTCACCGTGAAGTCTTATGACAGATATGTGGCCATCTGTAATCCCCTCCGTTACACCTAGATAATAACAAATGCATTGTGTGTGAAACTGATCGTCATCTGCTGGCTGTTGGGTTTTTCCTGTGCGTTCGTTAACACTGTAATAATATTGACATTAACTTTTTGTGGACCAAATACAATTGACCATTTTGTCTGTGACCTTGTCCCCTTGCTGGAAATTGCTTGTTCTGATACCTTCATGGTCCATCTTGAAGTCTCCTTACTGGGTATACGGGCAGTCATCATACCGACCATAATAATCATTGCATCTTATTTTAAAATGGCCTCTGTCATCTTAAAGATTCCATCCAGTACTGGTAGACAGAAAGCCTTCTCCACCACTGTGGTCTCCATAGTTTACTGCTCTCTATTTACGGTGCATGTTGTCCCAACAAAAGGACAGATGTCGACCATCAGTTAGATCCGATCACTTGTTTATACTGTGCTTACACCTTTGATTAACCCCATTATATATAGTCTGAGAAATTCAGACATAAAGAAAGCTGTGCAGGAATCATTTCATAAAAATATCTAATGTGGCAATTGGCCTTAAATCAATGTGTTTAGGTTCCTCTTACAAAAAAACATCCCCAGTTGCTCTTAATACAGAGTACTCAGAATGAACAGTTCTTTTTTATTTCATACAAGAAATGCACAACAAACATACTATACGTTCTGTATTGTCAACAAGTTTCATCATTATCATATAAAATACATTATTGCTGGGGTCTACATCATGGATTAAAGCACTTATGATCTATGTTATTTTTTAAAGAGGACCTATTTATAAGACATAAGTTATACTTGATTACTGACCTGAATAGCGCTGTCTCCCTGATTCCTGAGCTGTTTTTCTTTTTTCTCTAGACACCTCTGTTCCAGAGACATGCCCCAGTGTTGTGTTGGCTCCCTCTATGCTAATTTCCTGTAGTAACCAACAGGGTGTGAACTACCCTCAAGCTGCCTTGCAATATTTCTCAGTATCTGTGTTTCTAATGAGCATGATGATATGTGGTTTTGTAAAAAGATATCAGCAGCTGGGAGAAGAGGAGTGGGGCAATAAGTTCATTAAGGACCACGGTATAGTAACACAAACTACAACCTGAGATGTACATATTCTCCTATGTCTGCAAGGTCAATGCCATACTTTGCTACTCCTGTCTCAGAACAGGAATTGTTCCAAGATAATTGTTGGGTGATGAAACCATTGGATAGAGAGGAACCTAAGGGAAAAGTTCTTATGGCATTGCCCATTGCTGGATGGGTGCAGTATGCCTCGTGGCAAGCGAACCTAACATCCAAGCAGGGGAATTGGTTTGATTTTAGAAAACAAGATGGAATTTGGGGAACAAAAGAGATGACGTTTATTCATGCTTGTAGACTGCCTGTAGAAAACCATAAAATAAGTTTTGCCAGTAAGAGTTTAGAGGATCAGAAAATAGATCACTCACTAGTAAGGAAAATTCATAATTCTAGTTGGCACCATGCTGATAAATTTCCACTTGGGAATAGGGAAGATTGTGAGGCCATAAAAGCATTTGCCATAAGCAAAGAAGATACTGCAGGAAGGGAAGGAGATGGGGCGGAACTCTTGTCCATCGATCCAAGGAAAAAAGTAAACCCCCTCAGATGTAACCCTATTGCATATTACAAATGGGTAACTACCAATGACCCAGACTCTTGGTGTCTCTATTCTAACACTACTCTTTTGGCATCTATTGTTAATTCACTAGTTGTCAAATGACAATTTCAACTCCCGAAAGGAATCTATATAATCTGTAGAAAAACATGCTTACAGGTGGCAATCTGAGGGGACTGGGGGAACATGTACCCTAGCAAGAATAGACCCTGCCACCTTGACGTGCAAGTCTGATCAATTCTTGTATCAGAATATTCCTCAACATATGTTAAGTAAACGTAGTCTTAAGGTACAGCATACAGAACCATTATTACACATAGGTTGGAAGGAAGAGTTAATGATGGCTCTGCCTATCGTTGGTAGTCCAGTCACTTCTTTACTCAGAACTACTCAAAATGGCCAACCTGTGGAAGCCTTAGCAGATGTATTCGATAATATTGCTGACTATATTTTTCATGCTATAAGTGTTACTTCTGCATATACTAAACAATTAATAGTAGTTACTAATCAACACACTATGGTATTGGATTAACTGCATCACAAGGAGGACTTTGTCAAATAGTAGGACCAGCATGTTGTCACTATATCAATCCTACTGGAATGATGCAAGTTGCTTATGATATTAAACAGGCACAGGAGCTAAAGGAACGATATTGCAAAGGTAACGCTCAATCCAAATTGCATTTTCCGGAATGGTTATCTTGGCTGAACCCGCTCAATTGGTTTAAGGTTCTACTTGTTGTTTTTAGGAAAATATTAGAATCAAACTGTAGCAGTACGCAGAAAACACCTCCCCCTGAACGAGACGATAACCCAGTAATGATCATGATTACTCCTATCAAACGCAAATGCTTCATATGTGAAAAGGAATCGCTTAATGACATCGAAGACTGCATTTATTGTGGAAACAAATTGATTTGACAAAGACAAGAATGAACAAATTACTGTCATAATATATATATATATATATATATCATGTGTGTCTAACAATTTATATATATATTTCTAACTAACTCTTCTAGCCCTCATATTTTCCTTTAAAATCGAATTAGCACAAGCAAGAGGGGAATCGTAACAGGAAAAATCTAAACTTAAGGATCGTCTGGATGGATGTGGAACATCCCACAATTTATGATTAGTATCTCTATATCCTGTGTAGGTAGGGGGGACCTTTAAGATTTCTCGATAAGGCAGGGAGGGAAGTCACAGGTCTAGCCAAATTATAAAAAGAGGGGAGTAATGTTAAAGTAATTGTTATTCTAAGAGTTAATCTGGACATCTGTTTTCCAGAAGTTGTTTAAGGAAAGGAGTGAGGAAGGAGTTAGTTATCATTTCGCAAGAATTTGATGGATTGAATACACAGACTGGGGGAGTGAAGGGGAAGAGGAAGAAAACATGTTTCTTCTTATAATTCTCAGAATTGTACTAAAGGTGAAGGATTGATTGTCTCCAAGTTATGTAATGTTACTGCATGTTAACCAAAATACTGTCTCGTATTATTTATTGTCTTCTGGTATTGTATGAATATAGAATGAGTATAAATAAATGATAGGGGCCGGGACTAGCTCAGACCTCTACAGTAATCAGATACACGTCTGTTCTGTTTTTGTCTCTGGCCGTATTGGTGTCGATCTACCTTTTGGGAACTGCGTTATCACCAGTGACATAAAGTCCAATGTGTCACGAGAAAACAATCTCAGAATCGCTTGGATAGGTAAAAGCATTCCGAAGTTAATACCACATAAAGTGAAACATGACAGATTTGAAATATGAGGCTCTGTCAGGAAGGTCAAAAGTGGCCAAAGCGGAAAGGGGTTATTGTAGATAAATGTAAAGTTATGCATTTGGGTACCAACAATCTGCATGCAAATGTCATAGGGGGAGCTACACTGGGGGAGTCACTTGTTGAGAAGGATCTGGGTGTACTTCTAGAACATAAACGAAATAACAGCATGCAATGTCAGTCAGCTGCTTCTAAGCCCAGCAAGATATTGTCGTGTATTAAAAGAGGCATGGACTAGCAGGACAGGGATGTAACATTACCACTTTACAAAGCATTAGTGAGACTTCATCTAGAATATGCAGTTCAGTTCTGGGCTCCAGTTCATTGAAAGAAGGAAAAATACAAAGAAGAACAACGTAGCTAATAAGGGGCATGGAGAATCTAAGTTATGAATAAGATTAAAATAATTAAACCTGTTTAGCCTTGAAAAGAGACGACAAAGGGGGGGGGGGGACATGATTAACTTATATACATATATGAATAGCACATACAAAAAATATGGCGAAATCCTGTTCCATATAAAACCCCTCCGTCTGGAGAAAAAAAGGTTCACTCTGCAGAGGCGACAAGTCTTCTTTACTGTGAGAACTGTGAATCTATGGAATAGTCTACTGCAGGAGCTGGTCACAGCAGGGACAGTAGATGGCTTTAAAAAAGGCTTAGATCATTTCCTAGAATGAAAAAATATCAGCTCCTATGTTCAATGTGTCGAAATTTGGTTTCATCCCTTCCCTTTTCCCATCGTTTGGTTAAACTTGATGGACAGGTCTTTTTTCAACCGTACTATGTAACTATGTAATAGGCTAAACAAGGTGAATGTGTTGAATGTACTCCTCCTATGTAGCGCCGTTCTGTCAATTTATTTTTACCTTGTTACTTTTTTTTATTTTTCCCATTGAACTGGATGAGAATATTTCAGCAGTTCCTCCAATCCTTTATGACTTCACATTATCTTTGGACAATTCTCTTCACATTTACAGTGTGGAATTTCTTATTCTTTTTTGTCCATGGATTTAGACAGAAGAATCTTAACATAATCTCTACATTCCTGAGCAAATATGAAACAACCTTTGGGTCTAATTTTCGGGACAAATGTCTACAGGGAACTTGGCCTGAGGACATCTGGTTAAGATCTTCAAATTACCAGGAATTGAGAGCGGTCTGGAAAACCCCAAAATTGACCTTTCTACAGGGTGGGCCATTTATATGGATACACCTAAATAAAATGGGAATGGTTGGTGATATTAACTTCCTGTTTGTGGCACATTAGTATATGGGAGGGGGGAAACTTTTCAAGCTGGGTGTTGACAATGGTGGCCATTTTGAAGTCAGCCATTTTGTATCCAACTTTAGTTTTTTCAATGGGAAGAGGGTCATGTGACACATCAAACTTATCGAGAATTTCACAAGAAAAATAATGGTGTGCTTGGTTTTACCGTTACTTTATTCTTTCATGAGTTATTTACAAGTTTCTGACCACTTATAAAATGTGTTCAAAGTGCTGCCCATTGTGTTGGATTGTCAATGCAACCCTCTTCTCCCACTCTTCACACACTGATAGCAACACCGCAGAAGAAATGCTAGCACAGGCTTCCAGTATCCGTAGTTTGTTAACTTCACCATTCACATAAAAGTTTGCCTCATCACTGAACAAAATGTTCTGTGTAAACTTAGGGTCCTGTTCCATTTTTTGTTTTGCCCATTCTGCAAATTCAGTGCGCCGATCTGGGTAACCCTCGTTGAGATGCTGCAGCAGCTGGAGTTTGTAAGGGTGCCATTTGTGAGTAGCTAATATCCGCCGAAGGGATGTTCGACTGATGCCACTCTCCAGTGACATGCAGCGAGTGCTACGCTGTGGGCTCTTGCTGAATGAAGCTAGATGTTTGAACTGATGTTTCTTCATTAGTGACAGTTTTCATGCGTCCACATTTGGGCAAATCCAACACTGAACCAGTTTCACGAAACTTGGAAGTTTGCAAACTGTAGCATGGGAGATGGGTGGTCTCGTAGGGTGTCTTGCATTGAAATCTGCTGCAATGACCCGGGTACTGCGTTCACCAGACATCAACACAATTTCTATCCGCTCCTCACGTGTTAACCTCTGCGACATGTCAATGGCTGTAAACAAAGAGAAGCTTGTAAATAACTCATAAAAGAATAAAGTAACGTTAAAACCAAGCACACCATTGTTTTTCTTGTGAAATTCTCGATAAGTTTGATGTGTCACATGACCCTCTTCCCATTGAAAAAAGTAAAGTTGGATACAAAATGGCCAACTTCAAAATGACCGCCATGGTCAACACCCAGCTTGAAAAGTTTCCCCCCTCCCATATACTAATGTGCCACAAACAGGAAGTTAATATCAGCAACCATTCCCATTTTATTTAGGTGTATCCGTATAAATCGCCCACCCTGTACAATCAAGACATCACCATGTCAAGATTCTGTCTGACAATACTTTTTATGTCATCTGCACCAAGTAAAATCTGTCCCTCTCCTCAGTCCCTCTAAAGTATCAGAAAACATGGTTGTGGACATCCTAAGCCGGAAAAATGTAGATCTGAGGCCTTAAACCAAGACTTTTTTTTAGGAAAATGGATCTAGTGTATGCCCATTTACGGCCACCTCTCGATTCATTCTCCGCCATGATGCAGCAGCATCCGCCTACTCATCATGCAGGTCAGGGGAACCGTTTTTTACATAGGTGCAGGGTCCCCGAGACAGGACCTGCATCTACCAAACATTTATGGCATATCCTGTGTTGGGAATACTCCTTTATTATGCAGCATTCCCACATTGCAGCTTCCCGCTTCTCTATGTTTATAAGGTGTCATGACACCATGTCTTGTCTCCAAGGCAGCCAATCCTTACCATGTGATGTGACATCATTGCCTTGTAAACAGACAGATAACCCCTTTTAGGTACATTGATAAAACCCAATTCAACAAACACCAGAAATAACAAAAAACATTGTGAGAGACAAGCACTTTATTAAAAAATAATATTCTAACACAACGTTACACATAAGGTTTACTGTAAGATGATGGGAGATCATTGCGCGGCTGTGTCAGGATAGGAACGGTAGTTCATGTAATAAAACCTGATCTGTGGATGGTAACACAACTATAAAGTTTTTCATGTATAAGGTGAAACCCTAATGTCGTTTGAGTCTTACTCACAATCATTCTCCTACCCTCCAAAACTACACATGTATGGAGCCTGAAATTTTGAAGTCTCCGACTAGAGTCACATAAAGACACCCCAAGTAATACTTTTTTCTTTACATCTGTTGACATGTGTATTAATATTTAATCTTCATTCATAAAGTATAAAAAGATAAAAGAAAAATGTATAAATTGAATTTGCAATAATTTTTTAACCAAAAAACAAAAACAAAACACCTCACAGATATGCCACTTCCTTGTACGGCTCAAATACCTGGTTCTGCTCCTTTGGCAAAAACAACCTCCAGCAGGCATTTCTTTTATAAGGCCTCATTTACACTTGCATATTTTGGTCAGTATTTTGCATCAGTATTTGTAAGCCAAAACTGGGAGCGGAAAATAAACAGAGAAAAGTATAATGGAAAGATCTGCATGTCTTGGATCTACTCCTAGTTTTGTCTTATAAATACTGATGCAAAATACTGTATAAAATTTGCAAATGTGAATGGGGCTTTACGGTCTACTAGTCTCTTATATGGGTGATGACGTTTCCTACTCTTTCATGTGGAGCATGCATAACCAGTTTTACCTCTCCCCCAGCATCTTGATGGTAATTAGAACTAGGCTTTCACTTGGCCATTCAAGAATCCTCCATTTCTTTTTTTTTTTTGGCCATTCCGTGGCGGGTCTACTGGTATTTCCATGTTCCAAAGGGAAAATGGTAAAAGTCTGGAATCACACATGCAGTTTTCTTTAGGCAAATCTAAGAGTGTATTAAAAAGTATTATGAAATGTAAATGAAGGACTTACACTTCTCGTTCCGGCTGGATCCACTTCTGGCTTTAAAGGTGAAGTTTTTCATGAGCTTTTTTTAGCTAAACTGCATGTGTGATTCCAGTTCACAAATAGCAGTTTTGTGTCAGAAATGTCTGCGGCTGTTCCACTCATCTGAATGGTGATTTCAGAATCCATGTGCATGCTGCAGAAACAACCCACTCAGATGTATGGAACCATTTTGTTTCAGAAATTTATGCTACAAATCTGCCGCAAGTGAATCTACCCCGAGGGTAAGAACAGATGGAACGTCAACCACATAGATGACAAATGGACACACGATTTAGCAGGTAAATATTGGGGTATTACATGAAAAATTGTGCGGCCATTCCCCACCACATCTGGGTGTGATTTTGGGCACCAACCTTGATTCTAATTCAGTGATAAATACACTTCATGAAAATAAATCTGTAAATATTTAATTTTATTCAATTAGAAAGGTACTTTGAGGTTTTTTTTTTCTTCAATTTCATCACCTTCATCTTTTTATACTGTTTTAATGAAAGTCAGTGCAGGGGAATTTATGAATACAGTAATAAGACGTGAGGTTCATAGTGACAATTCAGATTCTCTGCTTTGTAAGTAAGCCAGGCTCTTCTTTTCTTCCTTATATCCACAATAATTTTCCATCATAGATTCCGGTCACAGTTGATCTTAGGTAAATAGCATTTGGGTGTTTGGCAGATCCAGACTAATTCTACCCAAAAAAATAAAACACTCTTATTGGCTTTTTAAACCCATTAGTGACCATGAATACGCCTTTTCATGATCCCTGCTCTAACGGGTGAGATCAATATCAGTTTAACCCCTCAGATGCGTCACTCAATAGCGAGCGCCGCATCTGAGTGGTTTTGGAAAGAGAGAGTTCCTTCTCTCACCTCACCAGCACCCTGTGCATGAGTGCCGGTGTCTTCAACGGCAGCCGAAGATCCTAATAAAGGCCCCCGTGTCTGCATGTAGAGTATACCTGCTAGGTCATGCCAGAGGCATGGCCTAGCAGATGCCTGTCCATTTTACAGGGACAGGCATGAATACCAACAATACAAAAGTATTGCAGTGTATTATAAAAGCGATCGGAGGATTACTTAGTTAACTCCCCTGGTGGGACCAGTAAAAAAAAAAAAGTTTAATAGAGTTAATTAAAAAAAAATACATGAAAAAAAAACCCGTAAAAGAACACTTTTTCCCCTTACAAAACGCTTTATTATTAAAATAAAAAGTAAAAAAAGTTACACATATTTGGTATCGCTGCATCCGGTTTTTAAAAAAGTGTTTTTACTGTGTAAAAGTAGTAAAACATACAAAATCTTTATCAATTTGGTATTTTCGCAATCGTAACAACCCTCTGAATAAAGTTATTGTGTTATTTATACCACACGGTAAACGGCTTAAATTTAGGACGCAAAGAAGTGTGGAGAAATTGCTGTTTTTTTCTATCCCCCTCCCCAATTTTTTTTTATAAAAGTTAATCAATAAATTATATGTACCCCAAAATGGTGCTGTCACGAAATACAACTTGTCCCACAAAAAACAAGACCTTATACAGCTGTGTCGACAAAAATAAAATAGTTATAGCTCTTTGAATGAGACGATGGAAAAACGTAATAAATAGCTTGGCCATTAAGGCCTAAAATAGGCTGGTCACTAAGGCGTTAAAGTCTGTGAATAATCTAATTTGTTTAAAATCTTTTTTTTTTTTTTGCTCTTATAGCATTTCCCACATTCTAAACGAGATAATGGTTTCTACTTCAGGTGAATTCTCTGCGGAGCTCCAAAATGTAAATATCTTTGTAAAAAATCTTTCACATATAGAACATCAAAATGGCTTCTCCCCTGTGTGGTTTCTCCGATGAGCCCTAAGTATGTCTTTAGTAGTAAAACATTTACCACATTCTGAACATGAATAAGATTTCTCTCCTGTGTGACTTCTCTCATGTTTAACAAGACTTGATTTATCTGTAAAACATTTCCCACATTCTGAACATGAATATGGCTTCTCCCCTGTGTGACTTCTGTCATGTATAACAAGACTTGATTTATCTGTAAAACATTTCCCACATTCTGAACATGAATATGGCTTCTCTCCTGTGTGAATTCTCTCATGTTTAACAAGACTTGATTTATCTGTAAAACATTTCTCACATTCTGAACACGAATACGGCTTCTCTCCTGTGTGAATTCTATTATGTATAACAAGACTTGATTTAACTGTAAAACATTTCCCACATTCTGAACATGAATACGGCTTCTCTCCAGTGTGACTTCTCTCATGTGCAACAAGATTTGATTTTTTTGTAAAACATTTCCCACATTCTGAACATGAATACGGCTTCTCTCCTGTGTGATTTCTCTCATGTGCAACAAGATATGATTTATCTGTAAAACATTTCCCACACTCTGGGCATGAATACGGCTTCTCCCCTGTGTGATTTCTCTCATGGATAACAAGATGTGATTTATGTGTAAAACATTTCCCACATTCTGGACATGAATACGGCTTTTCTCCTGTGTGACTTCTCTCATGGATAACAAGATTTGATTTATCTGTAAAACATTTCCCACATTCTGAACATGAATACGGCTTCTCTCCTGTGTGAATTCTTCTGTTTGTTAAAAGACCTGAGATTTTTGAGAACGGTTTACCACATTGAAACCTTTTACCCCCTTTCTGAGCTGTACTTGTGGTAACAATCTGTGATCGGTCAGGAGAAGGTTCCTTGTGATTAGTGAAATTATATGATAGGTCTTTACTATGAAGTCCTGGATGTACAGTAAGGGTAATGAGGTTTTCTCCTGAAGAGTGCTGCATGATATCTTCATCTTCTACATTATAATTGATCGATACCGTGAAGTTTCCCTCAGAGATTTTACTGGGATTTTCTGTTAGGATTAAAAAAATATATTGTGATTTTGTTTCACAATAGAAAAGTTGACAAATTTATAACATTTGTATTAGGCAGGAAACACACATGCAGTGTTTTGAGCCAAAGTCAGAAATGGATCAAGCAGGAAGAAGTTTAAGCCATGACTTTTGACTCCATTCCAGCCTTATAACGCTTTGTATAACACTTTAAAATAAATCTATGACAGTCCAGGATTCTGGTCTACACTCAATCCTTCACTATTAATTTATTACATAAAGCTTGACTTAATAAAATTATTTTTTTTGAAAAGCAGAAACTTGTCTGGCAATGAAGCCAGTTCTTTGCCAACACATTTGGCTGTTTAAATACTAATGAGGCATACACAATCTTAATTTAATATTGTTACAGTCTAATCTTGGCCGCAGTCTACATTTAACAAGATAATGTGTCATGAGACAAATCACAGGATTAATTCATGGACATGATAATGAGATCTGCATACCCTAATGGCTGAACAGTCACCAGATCTCAATTTTATAGAACATCTGTGGGATGTAGTGGAATAGACAGAGTGAATTTTTTTTGGGGTTGAAATGCAGAACCTTGTCTGGCAATGAAGCCTGTTCTTTGTCAACACATTTGGCTGTTTAAATACTAATGAGACATACACAATCTTAACTGACAGTCTATTCTTGGCCACAGTCTACATTTAACAAGATAATGTGTCATGAGACAAATCACAGGATGTCACGTTGGGTTCGTGGACCCACTGGGCCGTACCGTCTTGGCGGTAAGGCAGCTGGCCAACAGGACGCAGGTCAAAGTCTATAGTTCGTATAGATACCTGTCGCAGCTCGAACAGTAGAAAGGCAGGCTTGGCAGGAACTTGGCAGCAGGTGAACGTCACGTGTGGAGAAGCAGGACAGGTGTGATATACAGCAAAGCACGACACTAGATCAGGATACAAGTATAGGATACAGCTTGTAAGTAGAAAGGCAGGCTTGGCAGGAACTTGGCAGCAGGTGAACGTCACGCGTGGAGAAGCAGGACAGGTGTGGTATATAGCAAAGCACGACACTAGATCAGGATACAAGTATAGGATACAGGAACACTGGGAGCGGGAAACACTAGGAGGCCATATGCAAGACAGACTAGGAATACACAACAAAGCTCAGGCAAAAAACTAGGGGGCTGGACCCCTCATAGTCCAGAGCCTTCACGGGTCAAGGGCCATGAACGAGGTACAGTGCGCATGCTTCCCCTTTAAGAGCGGGCACGAGTGTGCGCGCAACACTACGGGATCCGACTGTGGTGAGTAGACGCGAGCGCTGGCTTCTCCTGAGGCTGGGGCCAGCGCTTGCGGACTCGTGGATGCGGCTGTTGGGGGAGGACGGAGCTGACAGCTCGCAGCCACAGACATTACAGTATCCGCCCTCTTACGCCCCCTCTTCTTGGGATCAGAGCGAGAAACTTTTTCAGAAGAGCAGGAGCATTGAGATTCTCCTCTGGCTCCCAAGACCTCTCTTCAGGACCAAATCCCCTCCAATCCACCAAATAAAAGGTACTCTGTTGGAGTCTAGGATCTCTTGAACCTCAAAGGTGTCTCAAGGGCCGACAGACACAGGGCTAGGAGTCTTGGTGTAGCGGTTCAGGACCACTGGATTGAGGAGGATACCTGGAAGGAGTTGGGGATCTTGAGGGTAGGAGGCAGCCGAAGCTTATAGGCCTACAGGGTTGATCTGTTGTAGGATCTCGAATGGTCAGAGGAACCTGGGAGCAAACGTGCTTGACGGCACCCTTAGTCGAATGTTCCTGGAGGACAGCCAGACCTTTGTGCCAGGAAGAAACTGAGGCGGTTCTCTTCTCCTTGTGTCCGCCCTCCGTTTCATACGGTCAACTGCCAGCAGGATGGAGGATCGAGTCTGCCGCCAAATCTGTAGAAAGTCCCTAAAGCCGCGTCAACAGCTGGTACCTTGAATGAATCAGTAACCGGGAGAGGTATTCGTGGGTGTTGGCCAAGGACTATGAAGAACGGAGTGTTCCTTGTGGACTCGCTGGTATGATTGTTGTAGCAGAATTCACCCCACGGAGGCAACTGCACCCAATTATCATGATGCCTAGAGACAAAGTGACGCAGGTAGTTCTCCAACATTTTATTGATCCTCTCAACCTGTCCATTGAACTGAGGATTGTAGGCCGACTTCACACATAGAAGTCCGCCAAGGGCTCTCCAGAACCTCGAGGTGAACTGAACCCCTTGATCAGACACAATATGCTGCGGCAAGCCGTGCAGGCGGAAGATGTATTGGATAAACAGCTTGGCCAGTTGAGGAGCAGACGGAAGGCCGGTCAGAGGAAAGAAGTGCGCCATTTTTGAAAATCGATCCATCACCACCCAGACAGTACTGCATCCGAGAGAGAGGCAGGTCAGTAACAAAGTCCATAGCTATATGCTGCCAGGGAGCATCTGGCACAGGCAATGGCTGGAGCAGACCAGCGGGTCTGGAGTGAGCGACCTTGTTAGCTGCACACACAGAGCAGGAGGAAACAAAGTCCATAACATCTTTGGGCACCGTCTGCCACCAGAAATTAGAGGCAATCAAATCCCGGGTCTTACGGATCCCCGCATGACCTGCCAGTCTAGAGGAGTGTCCCCAGCAGAGGACTCTCCTTCGGTCAGCCATGCGCACAAAAGTCCTCCCTGGAGGGATGTCCCCAACTTGCAGTGGGTTGATTGAGACAATACAGGACGGGTTGATAATGTTCTGGGGCATCTCCATGGTGTCTTATGTCTCAAAAGACCTGGACAAGGCATCGGCCCTCACATTCTTGTCAGCCGGGCGATAATGGAGCTCAAACTGGGACCTGGCAAAGGACAGCGACCCCCTGGCCTGACAAGGATTCAGCCGTTGGGCTGTCTGAAGGTAGGTGAGGTTCTTGTGGTCTGCAAAAATCAAGAGCTGTGCCTTCTAGTAGATGTCTCCACTCCTCCAGGGCCAATTTGCTGGCTAGTAACTCCAGATCCCCAATCGAATAGTTACGCTCTGCGGAAGAGAAAAGCTTAGAGAAATATCCACATACCCTAGACTTGCCTTTGGAACCTTTTTGGAACAGGAGTGCACCAGCACCGACAGAGGAGGCGTCTACCTCCAACGAGAACTGTAGGAAAACGTCTGGATGATGGAGGATAGAGGCTGACGTGAAGGCACTCTTTAGCTTATTGAATGCGGACTCTGCCTCAGGAGTCCACACCTTGGCGTTCATGCCCTTCTTGGTGAGCTTAGAGATAGGAGATGTCAGTGAAGAGAAGTTTGGGATGAAGTGTCTAAAAATTGGCGAATCCCAGAAAAGCGCTGTATGGCTGTAAAGGATCTGCCAGGCACAACTTCTGTGTATACGCCCATAGGTAATCAGTCTGCACCTGAGTCTATGTCTTTGAGACTGGCTTGTGATTATGTAATGATGGGGGTAGGGAAACGGACAAGTGAGCCCTAATCTACTGAGGGGTACAATTTGTTTCATTGTTTTGGAGAGCCTTCTGAAAAAGTTGGAGATTGATCTGTCCTTCTCCTCTGCCTTCCATCCTGAAACTAAAAAAGGGGGGTACTGTAAAGGATCTGCCAGGCACAACTTCTGTGTATACACTCATAGACTCAGGTGCAGACTGATTACCTATGTCTTTAAGACTGGCTTGTGATTATGTAATGATGGGGGTAGGGAAACGGACAAGTGAGCCCTAATCTACTTGTCCGTTTCCCTACCCCCATCATTACATAATCACAAGCCAGTCTCAAAGACATAGACTCAGGTGCAGACTGATTACCTATGGGCGTATACACAGAAGTTGTGCCTGGCAGATAGTTTACAATGGCCCTCAATTCTTGAGGATGTGGCCATTCCAGGATGGACTTAACCTTTTCAGGATCCATCTTGAGACCTCTAGTCGAGATGATGTAGCCCAGGAAGGGCAGTGCATCTCTCTCAAACACGCACTTCTCCAATTTGGCGTACAGATGATTCTCCCTTAACCGCAGCAAGACTTGACGGACATGCTTCTGGTGAGTCATAGGATCTGGAGAAAAAAATCAAGATGTCATCAAGATAGACTACTACACAAACATAGAGGAGATCATGGAAAATGTCATTAATAAACTCCTGGAAGACCGCGGGGGCATTACACAAGCCGAAGGGCATTACTAGATATTCATAGTGTCCATCCCGGGTGTTAAATGCCGTCTTCCATTCGTCACCCTGGCGAATCCAGATTAGGTTGTAAGCCCCCCGCAGGTCTAACTTGGAAAAATCTTGGCACCACTTATACGGTCAAATAATTCTGAGATCAATGGCAATGGATACTTATTTTTCACCGTGATCTGGTTGAGAACCCGGTAGTCTATACAGGGACGAAGAGAACCATCCTTCTTTTGAAGAAGAAGAACCCGGCTCCTGCCGGGGAGGAAGACGTGCGTATGAAGCCCCGCTCCAAGCTCTCTCTAACATAGGCGGACATGGACAGAGTCTCAGGCAGTGAGAGAGGATATACCCTACCACGGGGAAGGGAAGCACCTGGAACGAGCTTGATAGGACAGTCATACACCCGATGTGGGGGCAGTGTCTCCGCCTCTTTCTTGCTGAAGACGTCCGCAAATGAAGCAAAATTACTAGGCAATCCTGCCAGTGACTGAGGCAGAGGAGGCTGAGCCGAACGAATTTGTCCCAGGCAATGATTGTGACACACGGTGCCCCACTGGAGAACCTCTCCAGAGTTCCAGTCCAGGACTGGGGTATGCAATCGGAGCCAAGGCAGGCCCAGCAACACAGGGTCAACGGCTCTGGGTAGGACATAGAACGACAACAGTTCGGAGTGGAGAGCCCCTACTTGAAGCCTCTGTGGTTTGGTCACAGCAATAACTGGGTCTGGCAGGGGTAGACCATCCACAGAAGCAATTGTCAACGGGCTGCACATAGGGGTGGAAGGCAATTGAAGAAGGCCCACCAGGTCTCTACGGATGAAATTAGCAGCAGATCCAGAGTCCAGATACGCAGAGACCTGATGTGTTCTCTAGCCAGACACTATGATCACAGGTATGGACAATTTAGACGGAAGTCCATCTTTACCCAAGGCGGTCACTCCTAGCAACCCTAGGTTTTGTTTTTTTGGGGGGCACAGGCGCACCAGATGGCCATCGAGGCCGCAATAAAGACCAGATGTGCGTCTGCGTTGTCTCTCTTAGATAGATAACTTACACTGATCCGTTATTACCGACGTCTGAGGACAGAAGGGGTTGCTGCAATGTAGGGACCAGACTAGGAAGGGCTCCCTCCCGTTGAACCTCTTGGCGGTGTTCACGGATCTGTATATCAATCCGGGCAGACAGAAGGATGAGGTCATCCAGGGTAGACTGCAGATCCCGGGTGGCAAGTTCGTCTTTAATTCTGGAAGATGGATCACCGAGGCCGCAATATAGACAAAGTCCCAAAGTGCGTCTGCGTTGTCTCTCCTGGGTGGATAGCTTACCCCGGTCTATCATCACAGACTCTTTAGGTGGATCGACATCTGAGGACAGCAGGGGTTGCTGCAAAGTAGGTACTAGACTAGGAGGATCTCCCACCCGACGAACCTCTTGGAGGCGGTCTCGGATCCGCATATCAATCCGGGCAGACAGAAGGATGAGGTCATCCAGGGTAGATGGCAAGTCTCGAGAGGCCTGTTCGTCCTTAATTTTAGGAGACAGTCCATGCCAGAATGTAGCTACCAGGGCCTCATTGTTCAGTAACAATTCTCCCGCCAGGGTGGGAAAGTGGATGGCGTACTCACTCACGGAGGTGTCTCCTTGGCGTAGTTTAATCAAGGAAGCCGCTACAGATGAGACCCGTCCAGGCTCCTCAAACACCATTCGAAAAGTCCGGACAAAGGCTTGGAAGTCACGGGTCTCTGGTCCTTGTCTCTCCCAGATAGGGTTCGCCCATGCAAGAGGCTTGCCAGTGAAGAGAGAAATTATGAAAGCGACCCTTGCGCCGTCAGATGAAAATGTCCTAGTATACAGGCTGAAATGGATCTGGCACTGGTTCAAAAATCCACGACAGGAAGCTGCGTCTCCATCATAGCGGTCCGGAAGAGGCAAAGAAAAACGTGGGTCGACAGAGCCAGGAGGTGTAGTCTCAGGATCAACACTGCCAGGAGGTGTAGTAGGAGGAATGGCAGCTCGTGCCTCCTGCTGACGTACGAGAATGTTCAAAGCCAGGAGGAGTTGGTCTTGTCGAGACTAGAGGTCCAGCAAATCCACCCGCATCTCCTGTGACGTCGCCATGGTCTTGGATGGAACAGCGGGGTCCATGGCCTGAACTTACTGTCACGTTGGGTTCATGGACCCACTGGGCCGTACCGTCTTGGCAGTAAGGCAGCTGGCCAACAGGACGCAGGTCAAAGTCTATAATTCGTATAGGTACCTGTGGCAGCTCGTACAGCAGCAAGGCAGGCTTGGCAGGAACTTGGCAGCAGGTGAACGTCAGGCGTGGAGAGGCAGGAAAGGCGTGGTATACAGCACAGCACGGCACTAGATCAGGATACAAGTATAGGATACAGGAACAGGAACACTGGGAGCAGGAAACACTAAGAGGCCATATGCAAGACAGATTGGTAATACACAACAAAGCTCAGGCAAAGAACTAGGGGGCTGGACCCCTCTTATAGTCCAGAGTACTCACGGGTCAAGGGTCATGAACGAGGTCCGGTTCGCGCGCTGCCCCTTTAAAGGAACAGTGTCACGAAAAAAAATTTTTTACATCAGTTTGATTTTAGTGCTTTATTAAAAACTTTTATATTTATTTGTGTTTGTGTTTTACTTTTTTTTATTTTGTAACTTTTTCTTCCCTATGGGGGCTGCCATTTTTTTTTCCATTTCTGTATGTGTCGATTAACGACACATCAAGACATGGAATACGGCAGCTACAGTCCCATAGTGAATGCGAACGGGGCCCGTTTCATCCACTATGGTGTACGCCGTCTGTGTGGGAACGGCGCATGCGCCGCTCCCACACAGTCCAAGTTGAACTGTGCGCCGTCCGGCGCCATTTTACTGTAGACCGGAAGTCGCGGCCGGACAGTAAGATTACTACATCCGGACTTGTGCACTTGGAGCGGCGGTAGCAGACGGAGCGGACTGACCGGAGGGAGCGGCGGCGACTGGAGCAGGTAAGTGATTTCTGTGTATGTAAGTGTTTTACTGTGTGTTTACTAGTGTATGTAAACCTACTACACTGTGTAGTAGCTCAAAAAATGGCGACACACAGTGTAGGAGGTTTGACCGTTCAATCCCCTCGTTTCTCCCGGCACTAGCCAGGATAAAGGAGGGGGGGATTCTGAGAGCTCACTAGAGCGAGTGTGTTTTCCCAAATTTTGCAGCATAAAGCAATGTGGTTGCTTTACCACATGCAATGCTGCAATTTTGGGAATTGCTCCATCTAGTGACCAGCACTGGGAAATATTATAAATTAGAATCTAATTAATAATATTTCCTGACTCGTGAAAAAAATTAAAAAAATTAGAACAATGTTTAATCACCTATGCACTAACTGTTTAACTAAAAAAAAAAAAAATGTTTTTCTAGCAACACATTCCCTTTAAGAGTGGGCACGAGAGTGCGAGCGCACCCTATGGGATCTGGCTGTGGCGAGTAGACACGAACGCTGACTTCTCCTGAGGAGGCTGGGGCCAGCGCTTGCCGACTCGTGGCTGCGGCTGTCACGGGGAGAACGGAGCTGACAGCCCGCAGCCATGGACATTACACAGGATGAATTCATGGACATGATAATGAGGACTGCATATCCTAATGGCTGAACAGTCACCGGATCTCAATTTTATAGAACATCTGTGGGATGAAGTGGAATAGGCAGAGTGAAGTTAATAATCAGAATCTGTAATAAAGGTTTCCAGTACATAGTAATATCATTCCACTAAGAATTCAGTCTGTTCTAAGGGGAAAGAGTGTTCTGTCAAGTACTGATAATGTGAACCTAATGAAATGAAGTGGCCTCATTCAAGTTTTAGTCATGTGACAATTTAATAGCAAATTGTTGTTCTATTTCTCTGCCAACCTATATTTATTTGGTCCTGTTTTTCTCAGAACATATAGGGCTTAAAATAAGTGATATATTTAACTGGGATGGAGTGGGAGAGTCGGAGAGGAGAAAACTCAGCTGGATGTTTTAAAACGTCCTTGCAGAGATAGGTGTGGACCACTAGGGCATTTATAATCTATGGGCAGTCAGCAAATGGTTAAAATAGGTGCTTCCTAATAATCATGGATCTGTTTTTTTTTAATCTAATATAAAAACCACATCTTTAAACCCATTTTGAAAACGTCTTAAAAGACCCTTAAAAAAGACGACTTTTCAGAATAATCTGTCATATGTGTGTACAGGAGCAATAACACTATTTCTGGCCATTACATGACTTGTATCTGGCATTCTTTTAGCAGTTTTCCCTCTGCAGGCTTTATCTTTAAATCTCAATTTTCACTGAGGTAGTGGATGGAGCCTAACTGCTATCATGTCTTCTATACACTGCACACAGAGAAGAGAGCCACCCTGGTCTACTATCTCTTTGTAGGTCACCCTTAGAAGCTGCAGCAGCATGGAGCACATCATACAGCAGTAAGGAGCAGTGAAGCAGAAAATCCAGCACAGAGGTGACATATAACTCTTACCAGCAGCCTATGTCTACTCTCTCTGCTTCTGCTGCCCCTCTCCTCTTCAAAAACTTTTATTGACAACAGCATCTGTGTCTTTGTGCTCCTGCTCCCTCCTTCTGCTTCCCCTTCCTTTCCCATAAACTTCTATAAGCAGCAGCGTCCGTGTGTCTCTCTCCTAGTGGCACTAACTGTAGCGTCCGTGGCCACGGGCCGTCGGGTTTACTTACCTCCCGACGCCCACAGCCATGGATCTGTGAGCGCTGGTCTCCATCTCCTTCCTAGGAGACGCCAGCACTCAATTCAGCTCCTCTGTGTCCCGCGCGCACATGAAAACAATCATCATCATCATCAACTCACATGATTTCCTGGACTGTAAGAAGGCCCTTGCCATTCTGATCCTTGCCTGAGCGTTGTTTGTCGGACTTAAGTTTTTTATTGGTTTTTCCAACATCAATCAGTACATTACTATGCATAAACATTACATAAGTATCAAATACATTAAAATCTAAGAGATGTACATCAAGTCACATAGAGAAATAGTAGTCAAGCTTGTCTTTTTAACTTGGGGAGGGGGGGGGAAGGAAAAAAAAAAAAAAAAAAGCTTTCAAATTAAAGTAGGTAATTGGTCTCTGCAATCCGCAAATCTATTCATCCATGGGCCCCATAAATTGAAGAAAGCACCATATCTATGGTTCCTTAGAAAAAAGAGGCGCTCATAAATACAATGATTGGATACCCTGCCTATTGCTTCCTGACATAAGGGAGATGTGGAGGATTTCCAAGCTTTAGCTATTAGGAGTTTGGTAGTGAGGAGTACACGTCCCACCAAGTACCTAAAATCTCGTGGAAGATCTTCTAATCCTATGGACAATAAAGCTAGCGCGGAGTCCTTGTTGATGGGGATTCCCAGCACCGAAGAAATAATAGGCAATACCTCCTCCCATAATTGCGTTATATTAGGGCACCTCCAAAAAAATATGAAAAATTGAACCTATCTGACCACATCCCCTCCAACATAAACCCGTCACATGGGGGTAAATTTTTGCTAGTTTGAATGGAGTGTAATACCATCTCATTAACACTTTATGATAGACCTCTAAGAGGTTCGTACACAGAGATGCTTTCATCGTCCACTTGATAGCCGCTGTCCACTGTTCTATAGTAAACACCTGTCCCAAATCCTGCTCCCATCTCAAAAAGTGAGCCTGCTTGGTAATCTCCACATCTCCATTAAAGTAATCATACATACGTTGATATCCTTCAATAGAAAATAGGGAAAAAGGGAAGGGTAAGATGGAAACAAAAGCATAAAAAACATTCTCAACATTATGTAGACTAATATTATTCCACCAAATTCCTTGGCGGACTGTTTCCTAGAAAAAAGAAGCGGGGTAAGAAAGTCCGTCTGAAGACTCCTATGACCTCATACAGTTGTTAGGGTACACAACAGTTCAACGATGAGTTGGCCCATCCTTCCATTCCTGCGAGATTCGTACCGGGGAGATTCTGTCCTGTATAGGAGAGGGCCTCATTAAAGACACTCGCCATCATGCCAACAGATCCTCGCCTTCATCCATCGTCGTCACAACATGCAGCACCCCATTTCTATGAATAAGGAGCTTAGTCGGGAAGCCCCATTTGTAAGCTATATTATTCTTCCTCAGGGTCGTAGTTATAGGAATTAGACAACGTCTTGCTTGTAGAGTCAGCTGAGATAGGTCCGCATATAACTGGATTTTCTCATACTGGTTTGGTAGTGTTCCAGATCGTCAAGATACTGACATGAGAGACTCCTTTATCTGGAAAAAGTGGATACGCGCAATGACGTCTCTGGGTATATCAGGGGGTAACGATTTCGGCTTAGGAAGCCTATGAGCTCTATCAATTAAAAGATCCATTTGCTGAGCAGAGGGCAAAACAATTTTCATGAATTGCTGGAGATAAGTAATTAAGGCCGCCTGTTGAACCGATTCAGGGATGCCTCTAAATTTTACGTTGTTTCTTCTGTTACGGTCCTCTAAATCAGCCAATTTAGATATTAAATTCGCCACTTCGCCCTCCAAAGAATGGTGTGCATCTACTATGTCGTTATGCGCCGATGTAAGTTCCCCCATCTTGGTCTCAATATGGTCCACTCTATGACCCAGATCATCCACTGTATCCGCCATTTTCGTCGTAAAACGTGCTAAATCCTTCTGAAAAGATCCCCGGAGGGCCACCACCATTGCCTTTATAAAATGTTCAGATGCTACTTGATCTGTAGACTGTATCTCCTCTATAGGGTCAGGGTCTTTATCCAGGCCGAGGCAATTCCCCTCCTGGGGATCACCTTGGAATTTATCCCCCTCCCCAGCTCACTTTGTTGATTTTCTGGGCCTGTCTGGCCCATCCGACCTGTCTGGGGAGAGGCATCTGCCTGGGGGAACACAACCGTCCGTGGAGAGACATCCAAACTCACGTCCCCTTCAGACGGCATCACTGCAGGGGCAGGGCAGGAAATGCCACTCACAGAAGAAGCAGGCAGCAGGGCCGCAACAGGCAGCAGGGCCGGTGGCATCGGCATGTGAGTACTCTGTATTGTGTGCTGTATTGTGCCGCTCCTTAGAGCAAACTCACCACCTCTGGCCGTGGAGTCTCCATTCACGTCCCGTCTAGGAGATGAAGCAGGGGAGGCACCCTCCGAGGACGATGATCCGGCGCCATGTTTGCTGCCTCGTGATGCGAAGAACTCTGTAAGGCGCTTCGGCCCCTTCATTTGAGCCTTCTTACGTGTCATCATCACTCTCCAAGGTAAGACGAGGTAGGACGGATCAAATGCAGGGAAGGCACCGGAAAGTGCACCAGCGATGCTCGATTTAGTAGCCCTGAGGTCAGAGGACGGAGCTCACAGCAATGCGACTGCTCTGCTCGGCATCCAGACACACCCCCCCCCCCCCCCTGAGCGTTGTTTGTCGTATCCTAGTTTGTCTAAGCAAATCGTCTCCTAGTGTTTTCCAGTTCCCAATGTTCCCTGTTCCTGTATCCCGTGCTATCCTGGTCAGGTGCCGTGCTGTGCTGTAGTCGTGCTGTATTCTACGCCTGTCCTGCTACTCCACGCCTGACGTCTACCTGCTGCCTAGTCCCAGCCGAGCCTGCCTTGCTACTGTCCAAGCTGCCACAGGTACCCTATACGAACTATAAACTGTGACCTGCGCCCTGTTGGCCAGCTGCCATACCGCGGTATGGCTCAGTGGGTCCACAAATCCTATGTGACACTTACTTCACATAAAATTTTCATGGATAAATGCTAAACTATAACAGTAAGTAAATGACAAAGTTGATAGTTATCAGGAATACTATTAGAGTACCACAAGTTGTTTGAAAAGTTAGTGTCCATTTAAAGAAGACATGTTCCAAAGAGCTATTTAGTGTATAGTAGATTACAGCGAACATCTGACCGCTTGATATTGAGGCCTAAGGTTGAACTACGGAAATATTCATAAGACAACATGTCCCCTTGTGACTTGTGTGCAGAGTTGCCATGGGGACCTTGTGTGTTTTCTAATAGCTCCTCAATTCTTGTCCCAGGCTCATATTAAATATAGAACTATAATGAGGATCTTTCTTCTCAACTGTTATTATTAGAAGATTTGTAATGGAAGAACCAAATAAATGACAAAGTACAAAGGAAATAACCAAAATGTATGTGTTTTTTCATTTCGATTGTCTCCTAAAATGATGTTTAACCGGTTGAGGACTGCCCACTGTGTATATACAGTGCAGGTTTAAGTTTGCTGCCTGAGTCATTGAGCAGCTAAATGTCGGGTGCCCGGTCATCAGAGACTGCCAAGGACTCTGGAAAGAAGACAAAGGTAATTTTTACCACTTGTCTTCTCTGCACTCACGTACACAACGCTCAATGAGCGCTGCTGACTCTCTTGATCCTGGTGGTCATGTGACTAGTCACACGATCGCCGAGAAGCCGGTAGTAGGAGGCTGCTGCTGTATCTAACTAGACCAAGCACAGCCCTATCATGGACAATAGTCACTATAACAGGGCTGATGTCCCCTACTGTAAAGCGCCAGTTACAGAGGAAAAGTATAGTGTAAAAAAAATAAAATGAAATAATAAAAGTTCCCCAAATGTCTTTTCTGATGGAAAGGCCATATAAAATAAAAGTTAAAAAACAAAAATAAATGAAGTAAACATTACACATGAACGGGCTGAGCACGCTCCATACTCAATGGGTGTTGGATGTGTAATATAGCCGACACCTTATTGCAATGGGTGAAATCAAAGATCATTTGAGTCTGCCCGTTTTATGTTATTTAACCCGCACGGTGAACTATGTACAAAAAAAATAATTAAAGACGCCAGAATTGTTGTGTTTTTGTCACCTTAGCTCCCCCAAAAAAAGTGATAAAAAAATTCACATGTATCGCAGAATGGTATTAATAAAAACTACAGCTCGCCCCGCAAAAAAAAAAAAGATGTCACACCGCTCAATCAAGGAAATTTTTTGTTTTATCTCGAAATTGTTAATTTTCTTAACAAATAAAGGAGAAAAGGCTCCGCAACATTTGTAAAGAAAATTCCCTAGAGTACGGAAATACCCGATATGTGCTCGTAAACTGCTCAGAAGAGAAGAAGCACAGATTGTGATGGATTTGTTTTTGGGCGCCATGTTTCATTTGCAAAACACTTTTGAGACCAAAACAGTGGAAACCCCCAAAAGTGACCCCATTTTGGAAACGACACCCCTTAAGACATTTATTAGGTGTGTAGAGAAAAAACGCGTAGGCTCGGGCATCTGCTCGCATCATCAACTACCTTGAGACTGCGTCTCCTTTTCATTTTTAAGTATTTTTTCTTCATATCAATAAAAGTGGGAACTACGTATCCCTTTTACCCTGAGACACCGCTGGATCATCTCCTTTTCCTCTGCTATTCACTGTGGGCCGTTGCGGGGATCCGTGCGAGGTATCTGGTCGAGACGCAGGATTTGGTGAGCTGGAGGTCTCCTATTTTTTCCATTCTCCATGTTATAGCAATACCATATATGTGGTAGTAAACTGCTGTTTTTGCACAGTGTAGAGCACAGTATTGAGGCGTCTTTTGGAGCCTGGATTTTGCTTGGTAGTAGCTCTGTTTGGCGTATTACTGGTGATTCTCTTGACATCGGGCCCCACCTCCCTGGATGACGCGGCAGTCCAAGTGACCGCTGCAGCCTGTGATTGGCTGCAGCCTGTGCTTGGCCTGTGATTGGCTGGAGCTGTCACTTGAACTGAAGTGTCATCCCGGGAGGTCGGACTTCAGGAAGGAGACAGGAGTAATCGGTAAGTTAGAACTTCGTTTTTTTTTACAGGTTCATGTATTTTGGGATCGCAAGTCACTGTCCATGGTGCTGAAACAGTTTAACTCTTTCAGCACCATGCACAGTGAATGTCTCCCGACGACGCGGACCGGAAATTTTTTTGCCGGGTTCGGCCAAAACGAGTTTGGCCGAACCCGGTGAAGTTAGCTTCGGTTGTCGGGGTTCGCTAATCGCAAAGACACTCCGTTTGGATGTTCGGAAACAGAAAAGCACGTGGTGCTTTTCTGTTTACATTCATCCTTTTGACAGCTGTTGCGCAAACACGCAGATCGCACGGAAGTGCTTCCGTGCGACATGCGTGGTTTTCACGCACCCATTGACTTCAATGGGTGCGTGATGCGTTGAAAACGCTGAATCAACGGACATGTCGTGAGTTTTTGGCAACGGAGCAACGCTGCGCAAAAAACGCTGCCATGTCTGCACGGCCCCATTGACTAATATAGCTACGGGCAACGCACGTGAAAATCACGCACGTGAAAATCCCGCGCGTTGCACGCGCGTATTTTACGTTCGTCTGAATAAAGCCTGATACTAACAGCTTGTGTGATCTTGTCTGTGCAACCCTCCGCTGCTACCTCTAACACTGAGAGAAGGGAGGGGGAAGAGCAGTTGAGTCAGCCATTAGGAACAGTGCACTGACGGATTTGAGTTAGAATTTGCAGGAGACTAAATGTCTACAGGGGTTTTGCAAAGTCCACAGCAGCCAAATGGTAGGAAATTGTAATGAAGACTATTTAGAAAGTTGCTTCATTTTGCATTGAGAAAGAAAATTAACAATAATAAAAAAAAAAAGGTGAACATAGCCTTTAAAAGGAACCGGTTAGTAGGTTTAAAGCCAGTAAACCACCAGTATGCCGTCATGAAGCCGGAGTTTAGTGCTGTAAACTTGCCTACCTCAAAAAAAAGGACATTTAGGGAATGGTTAGTAAAGTAAATGACAACTTACCGGAAGAAGTCCAGCAGCATCGGGTGCATGCACATATGAAGCCGAGGACACTACACCTCACTTTACTGTGCATGCGCAGTGAACCGTCCTCTGCTTCATATGCGCCTGATGTCGCTCCCGAGCTCCTTTCGGTAAGTTGTAATTTACTTTACTAACTATTCCCTAAAGTCTGTTTATGAGGTAGGCAGGTATTGAACACTAGACCCCGGCTGTATATAGGTATGCTGGTGGTTTAGTGGCTCCAAACCTACTGACAGGTTCCCTTAGTTATTACTGGTTGATCAAGGTTTCTTAGAAGGTGTGAACCTCTACTGTTTCAATATCAGTGTATTTCTATGTTATTAATTATGGTATAAAATCAGCTGCACATCCCGATTATGTTATAGAATCACTGGTTGTGCAATTCCCAAAAGTCTGCTGGAGACCGTGGGGAGTAAGCGTGCAAATAAAACCGCAACCCCAAATCCATCACAACTCTGATCGAAAGAATCTAAGGCTACTCTGAGGTATTCGCCAGAGCCCACCGCAAGGCGGGATGGTTTTTGATGCACAGAACCCAGGTTGTTCAAACAGAGCTCAGTGTTGTATAAGGGGTGCAATGCAGGCTACACCTGAACAGGTAACCAGACAGCCAGAGGGTAAACAGAAAGTCCAAAACAGAGCTAGTGGAAATCAGGTACAGCAGAGGTCACAACCAGCCGGCAGCAGATCAAAACCGGTAAACAAGGGGTTAATGAGAGACAAGCCGCGGTCAGTTTCCAAGAAGTCCAGAAGTCTAGGGCACAGGGTAAGTGAGAAAAAGTTATATCCCAGGTCTCAGCGTCTACCCCCCGATCCTATGCTGCCCTCTGATAGGGGGAAATAAGAGACTTGACACATCCACACTAAATGGATTGTTCTAATCGGACAAATTTTCTCAAAAAGGAAGCTGGTCCAGAGAGTAGGCGTGCGCCATGGGTCCTGCGGCTGAAAGATCCAACAATCAGCTCATATCACCGGACAAAACTGCGGGCGGTCACATAATTCATATGTATGTAATATTACACAACTCCCAATCACATGAACCCCAACAATATAATACAATGGAAGTCGCTCTTTAACCCTCTCACTGCTTGTCCGGAGCTGTGCTCATGCAGGAGGAAAAGTACTGAGCGCAGCTCGGACAGTAGTGTTACTGCAGGGAGAACGGCGTGTAAGGAGCAGCAGCTTCTCCCTGCACAGTAACAGTAAAGTTTAACGGTCCATGACCACCCTGAGCAGGTCTTCTACATTTCTAGCGTCCTGCTGCTGGATTCCGCTTGTTCTTGAGTTCAATCCCCCTGAAACTCCATTCCAATAAAATGTTTAAAATAAAATGTAATGGAGAGTAAAATAAATAAAGCATTAGATCTCCACACACACATTGTTCAACCTGTTTTACTTACAATCGGACAGATCCCTGGATCCACATTCCTCATTACTACCAGTGACCCTGTGTATTGTGTCTTACACGGAAGATCTTTAACCCTTTCTTATCTCTCTCCACACCTTACCATTACCAAATCCTGTGGGAGTCGGTTCCATGACTTTACGGTTCGGACAGTGATGTGCGGCTTTAGTACTTTGTGATGAAATTGCATTCAACTCATCTGAATGTGGTTACTACAAATTCATGCACCTGCTGCAGAAAGAACCACATTCAGATATATGGAAACTTCTGCGTGTGAACATAACCTAGTGCAGCACTGCAGCAAAGCAAGGAACGTGTGATCAGAGATCAGGAATCACCTGTTTATACTGCACATGATGAAATTAACACTTCAACAAAAAAACAAACAAAATATAATATCTTCTTACCTTGTGATGTGCGCGGTCGGTAGTCCTCCATCATGACCTCCTCGTATAGATCCTTGTGTCCTTCTAGATACTCCCACTCCTCCATGGAGAAATAGACAGTGACATCCTGACACCTTACAGGAACCTGAAACACACAATGATACAGTCATCACCCAGACACCCCCAGTGCTGTTACTGTAGAAATTCCCAGCAGTGTCACCTCTCCAGTCAGCAGCTCAGTCATCTTGTAGATCAGTTCTAAGATCTTCTTCTCATGTATCCGGGAGTGAGGGGGAGGATCTGTGATGGGGCTCTGACTACTGCTCCATCCTCCTGACTCATGGATGATGGGAGTCGTACAGTCACCCGATGTCTTCTTCACTATTGTGTACTCCTGTGTATGGAGAGAGACACTTAGAGAACTGAGCACAGTATTCCCCCCTCAGTAGAGGGAGATTGTGACCCCGCTGTATAGACCTCTAGTGACCCCACATCTGTAATACTGGAGACCTCACCTACAAAAAGACATTGAGGAAATAGAACGAGGCCAAAACTAAGAAGGGAATAATATTGGGGGGGGGGCTAGATGGACCATGTGCTCTCCTCCTGCCGTCATCTTCTATGTTTCTATATAGAGGTCATCCTGATCCTCCTGGTTCCTGGTCATTCTCATTGGTCTACAACATTACTATTGCTGCATTGGTGACATGACACATAACTGACCATATTGGTGGCTGATCTTCAGCTTTTCTGCTGGTGGCTTCTTGACGTCACTTGGAAGGTCTGGACGCTGTTATACAGGACACTGGATTCTTCCTATTACTTCCTATTATGTATTGTCCCTTCCCTATGTGTGACTTGTTCTATAATGTAGAAAAGTTTACCTCTCCGCTCAACAGGTAGATGATCTCCAAGGTGAAGTCTAATATTCTTCTGCTCATCTCATTCCTGTCCTTGTCCATCCTTGCTGGGTCACTCAGGAGAAGGAGCGTTGTGGAGGACAAGATGAGAAAACTGGAGGAACTGGAGGATCTAGTACTGCAGACGTCTTTATGGAGAAAGGAGAAGATGGAGATCATACAGGGGACAACATCATGTGTGACATACAGAACCTCACTTATTCATCATTGAGAGAAACATCTTCTCAGAGCCGTCACCACATGGAATAAAGGGGTATTCCCAACACGGACATTTCTCCCCAGGATATGCCAGAAATGTCTGGTAGATGCGGCTCCACCTCTGGCCGTGCTCGGCTGTTTCTGGAACTCCTATACAAGTGAATGGAGAGTCGTGCACATGTGTGGTCACCTCTCTATTCATTCTCCACCTGGATACAGTCATCACCTCACCAGGCGGGTCGGGGACCCCCGTTCTCCACATAGAGGTGGGACCCCCACATATCAGACGTTTATGGAATATCTCTCAGGTGAGAAGAGTAAAATGAAGACACCCCCCCTCCAGACAATGAAGACCTGACTCCTGACAACCTGACACATGGCGGATACTGGGGAGACATTGC
Organism: Rhinoderma darwinii; assembly: GCF_050947455.1. Taxonomy (NCBI): domain Eukaryota; kingdom Metazoa; phylum Chordata; class Amphibia; order Anura; family Rhinodermatidae; genus Rhinoderma; species Rhinoderma darwinii. The sequence continues at coordinate 665,502,028 of NC_134687.1, forward strand.
TGACATCTCACAAGACGTGGTGCACACTATGCAGTCAGTGTTTGATATGAACGGTGAGGTTCTGCAGCAGCGGAGGTAACATTATATATAGGGAACATGCAGTGTGATCTCTTATCATCATGTTATAGCGCAGGTGGAGCGGAGCAGAGTGATACATTGTTTTGTGGGATAAGATTCAGTATAAGTTTGTATTTTACTCATTTAACCCCTTCCTGCACAGGACATTTACCGCTCAGGAATTGTTCACATGACATAGGGAAGACCGGACACCTGCTGCAAAGGCCGGAGACCGGAGAGGACGTCGACCCCGAACATTTAACTACTTAGATGCCGTGGTCAATAGCGACTGCAGAATCTAAGCTGTAAGAAAGAGGGGGGGTCCTCTGTGACAGCTCATCGGCCCCTCGCGACATAATCACGGGGTATGGATGGCTGTCATGGCAGCCTGTGGTTATGAAGGTCCGCCATCTTTCTTTTCCCATTAACGCCTAAAACGTAATCACTATATACTGCGATATTAGTATTACAGTGTATTGTACCAGCGATCTAATCATCACTAGATCACGTCCCCCAGAAGAGTAATGCCATTTGTTAAAAATAGTTTGATAAAGTTTTTAGTTCTCTACAAAATATTATTAAATATAAAACCTTTTTCCCATTTTGTCTTTAAACGAACGGAAAAAACACAAATAATAAACATAACTGGTATCACCGCATCCGTAAACACAAGGATTACAATAAAATGTTATTTACCCTCACGGTGAACGCTGTAGGAAAAAAAAAAAAAACAAACCTAGAAGCTCCAAAAAAATAAATAAAAAAAGTAGTAAAAAGTGATCAAAAACTGCAGGTCGTCCTACAAAAAAAAAAGCCCTCACTCCGCTCCATCGACAGAAAAATAAGAGGCTCTGGCTCTGTATACATAGTTGGGAACATTTTTTTTCCAGGGACACTTAGGGTGTGGCTTCCTTGGTGGGTGTGTCTTATGGAGCATGACTTATCTGGTGGGTGGGGATTATGGGGTGTGGCTTAACTGGTAGGTGTGGCTAATGGGGTGTGACTTATCCGGTGGGTGTGGGTTATGGGGCGTGACTTTCTTCCCAGAATTTATCCATACAAATAAACAAACAAAATATTCCCCACTAGTTTGGCTGACACCTAGAGAGATACCGGCCACCATAGTGGTTATCTGGCTGTTTACAGGCAGGTGATGTCTCACTTTATCACTAGGCCGAGGTGATATGTGCTAACACACAGCCCCCTGTACATAGTGCCACACACATCCCACTGTACATAGTGCCACACATAACCCACTGTACATAGTGCCACACACATCCCACTGTACATAGTGCCACACATAACCCACCGTACATAGTGCCACACCTAAACCTTGTAGATAGGGCCAAACACACACCCCTGTAGATAATGCCACCCCCCCCCCTATAGATGGTGCCACACACACAGCCCCTTGTAGATGGTGCCACACACACAGCCCCCTGTAGATGGTGCCACACACAAAGCCCCCTGTAGATGGTGCCAAAACACACACAGCCCCCTGTAGATGGTGCCACACACACATCCTGTAAATGGTGCCACACACAACCCCTGTAGATGGTGCCACACACACAACCCCTGTAGATGGTGCCACACACACAACCCCTGTAGATGGTGCCACACACACAACCCCTGTAGATAATGCCACACACCCCCTGTGGATAGTGGCAAATACACACACACAGCCCTGTAGATAATGCCGCACACACCCCCCTGTAGATAGCGCTGCACACCCCACTGTAGATAGTGCCACACACACACACACACACACACACACCCCTGTAAATAGCACCACACACCCCACTGTAGATAGTGCCACAAATAGATCCGTGTACATAGCTCCACACACACACACACCCCTGTAGAGAGTGCTACACACAGCCCCCTGTAGATAGCGCCACACACAGTCCCCTGTAGATAGCGCCACACACAGTCCCCTGTAGATAGCGCCACACCACCCGTGTACATAGTGCCACACACACACACCCCTGTAGATAATGCCACATACACACCCCTGTACATAGTGCCGCACACACCCCCCTGTACATAGTGCCACAAACAGCCCCCTGTACATAGCGCCACACACACTCCCTTGTAGATAGCGCCACAAACACCACTCCCTATAGATAGGCAATTGGGGCTCCCTATAAGAGTGGAATCCCCAGCCAGAGTGTTGCCGACGTCCTGGCCGGGGATTCCGCTCCAGGAAGAGTGAATGGCAGAGCAGGGAGCGGATCGTTTCCTGCTCCGCCATAGTATTTAATTGTATCTGTGTTCGGAGGATGCAGATACAATTGTATATGGCCGGGACACGTCCAGTACAATAATTTGCCAGGACTGTCTCTGTAAATACAGGACTGTTGGCAACTATGAGAATCCGGTGGCAGAAAAAAACTTGAAACAAATAGATTTTTTTTGTAAATGTCGCACATCATGAAAAACAATAAAAATTTGTTATCACCGTAATCGTATCGACCGCAGAATACATTATGACGCTTTTAACGCACGGTGAACGCAGTAAAAACGAAACCCAAACTACATTGGCAGAATCACAGATTTTCCCCATTTCACCCGACATAGAAGTTTTTCAGTTGCAGTGACATTATGTGATACTTTATATGACGCTCTGAAAATCTACAACTCGTCCCGCAGAATATAATCCTCACACCGCGGCACTGACAGGAAAACACAAAAGTTATGCCCTAGTTACACGACAGGGATTCCCGGCCATGTGACGGACGATTTTTGACATGGCCACAGTAGGAACAATAGACCCCAAATGGGGCAATTTACACGACCGATTTTTTGACAGCCCGGGCCATCAAAAAATGGAGCATGTCCTATTTTCGGCCATTCTCCCAGGCCGCACAGCTCACATAGAAGTCTATGGGGCCGTGTAAAGAACGGCTGTCACTCGGATGTGATCCGAGCAATGGACGTGCTTTCTGCCGCTCATTTGCTCTCTTCTCCATCTCGCAGTGCATGTGAGGAGGAGGAGGGTATTTTTTTGCTCCCTGTAAGAGCGGAATCCCCAATCCCCGGCCACAGCGTTGCCGAAGCGGTGGCCGGGGATTCCGCTCCAGCAGAAGTCCCTGACTTCACTGTTTATATAAGGACAGTGACGGCAGGGACTTCTCTTGGCCGTGTCCCCTACTGCTGAAACTGAATCTCCAGCGCTGTTGCCGGTGTTTCCGCTCCAGGAGTAGTCCCTGACTCCACTGTCCATATAAGGACATTGAAGACAGCCTTCTCCTGGAATGGTCTGTGTAGCACCACCTACAGGGGGGCTGTGTGGCACCACCTACAGGGAGGCTGTGTGGCACTACCTACAGGGGGGCTGTGTGGCACTACCTACAGGGGGGCTGTGTGGCACTACCTACAGGGGGGCTGTGTGGCACTACCTACAGGGGGGCTGTGTGGCACTACCTACAGGGGGGCTGTGTGGCACTACCTACAGGGGGGCTGTGTGGCACTACCTACAGGGGGGCTGTTTGGCACTACCTACAGGGGGGCTGTTTGGCACTACCTACAGGGGGGCTGTTTGGCACTACCTACAGGGGGGCTGTTTGGCACTACCTACAGGGGGGCTGTTTGGCACTACCTACAGGGGGGCTGTTTGGCACTACCTACAGGGGGGCTGTTTGGCACTACCTACAGGGGGGCTGTTTGGCACTACCTACAGGGGGGCTGTGTGGAATTACCTACAGGGGGGCTGTGTGGAATTACCTACAGGGGGGCTGTGTGGAATTACCTACAGGGGGGCTGTGTGGAATTACCTACAGGGTGGCTGTGTGGCACTACCTACAGGGGGCTGTGTGGCACTACCTACAGGGGGCTGTGTGGCACTACCTACAGGGGGCTGTGTAGCCCTACTTCCTTGGGGCTGTGTGGCACTACCTACAGGGGGCTGTGTGGCACTACCTACAGGGGGCTGTGTGGCACTACCTACAGGGGGCTGTGTGGCACTACCTACAGGGGGCTGTGTGGCACTACCTACAGGGGGCTGTGTGGCACTACCTACAGGGGGCTGTGTGGCACTACCTACAGGGGGCTGTGTGGCACTACCCACAGGGGGCTGTGTGGCACTACCCACAGGGGGCTGTGTGGCACTACCCACAGGGGGCTGTGTGGCATTACCTACAGGGGGCTGTGTGGCATTACCTACAGGGGGCTGTGTGGCACTACCTACAGGGGGCTGTGTGGCACTACCTACAGGGGGCTGTGTGGCACTACCTACAGGGGGCTGTGTGGCATTACCTACAGGGGGTTGTGTGGCACTACCTACAGGGGGCTGTGTGGCACTACCTACAGGGGGCTGTGTGGCACTACCTACAGGGGGCTGTGTGGCACTACCTACAGGGGGGCTGTGTGGCACTACCTACAGGGGGGCTGTGTGGCACTACCTACAGGGGGGCTGTGTGGCACTACCTACAGGGGGGCTGTGTGGCACTACCTACAGGGGGGCTGTGTGGCACTACCTACAGGGGGGCTGTGTGGCATTACCTACAGGGGGGCTGTTTGGCACTACCTACAGGGGGGCTGTGTGGCACTACCTACAGGGGGCTGTGTGGCACTACCTACAGGGGGCTGTGTGGCACTACCTACAGGGGGCTGTGTGGCACTACCTACAGGGGGCTGTGTGGCACTACCTACAGGGGGCTGTGTGGCACTACCTACAGGGGGCTGTGTGGCACTACCTACAGGGGGCTGTGTGGCACTACCTACAGGGGGCTGTGTGGCACTACCTACAGGGGGCTGTGTGGCATTACCTACAGGGGGTTGTGTGGCACTACCTACAGGGGGCTGTGTGGCACTACCTACAGGGGGCTGTGTGGCACTACCCACAGGGGGCTGTGTGGCACTACCCACAGGGGGCTGTGTGGCATTACCTACAGGGGGCTGTGTGGCATTACCTACAGGGGGCTGTGTGGCACTACCTACAGGGGGCTGTGTGGCACTACCTACAGGGGGCTGTGTGGCACTACCTACAGGGGGCTGTGTGGCATTACCTACAGGGGGTTGTGTGGCACTACCTACAGGGGGCTGTGTGGCACTACCTACAGGGGGCTGTGTGGCACTACCTACAGGGGGCTGTGTGGCACTACCTACAGGGGGCTGTGTGGCACTACCTACAGGGGGCTGTGTGGCACTACCTACAGGGGGCTGTGTGGCACTACCTACAGGGGGCTGTGTGGCACTTCCTACAAGGGGCTGTGTGGCACTACCTACAGGGGCTGTGTGGCACAACCTACAGGGGGCTGTGTGGCATTACCTACAGGGGGGCTGTGTGGCATTACCTACAGGGGGCTGTGTGGCACTACCTACAGGGGGCTGTGTGGCACTACCTACAGGGGGGCTGTGTGGCATTACCTACAGGGGGGCTGTGTGGCATTATCTACAGGGGGCTGTGTGGCACTACCTACAGGGGGCTGTGTGGCACTACCTACAGGGGGGCTGTGTGGCACTACCTACAGGGGGGCTGTGTGGCATTACCTACAGGGGGGCTGTGTGGCATTATCTACAGGGGGCTGTGTGGCATTACCTACAGGGGGCTGTGTGGCACTACCTACAGGGGGCTGTGTGGCACTACCTACAGGGGGGCTGTGTGGCATTACCTACAGGGGGGCTGTGTGGCATTATCTACAAAGGGCTGTGTGTGTCAACAAATTTAAATGAAATTCATCCGATTTTAAAACAGACAGGGAAAAAACGGATGCAAAACGGACTCAAACCGGCCAGGAAAAACGGCCGTTTTTATTGGCCGACACTCGGACGCTGTGGTGTGAATAGAGCCTTATAGATCTGAGAAGACAGGGAGGGAAAAACTAAAACAGAACCTGGCCTGGTCATTAAGGGGTTAACCTGCGGTGCGGATTATAAACACGCAGGATATCGGATTTATACCGCGGATTCGCTGCGCATTTGTTGCAGAATTTCTCCATTAAGTTCAATGGGAAAGTCAAGTTCCGCAACAAACGCCATTGTTCCCAGAATCCTCTGCGGCTCCACCGCGTGTTCACAGCAACGCTGCAGGTTACACAGATATAAAGAAGAAGGCGTCATGTGACCACTGCAGCCAATCACAGGCCGGAGAGGTCACATGTCATTATAGGGGTCACCTGGACACAGCCAAAAGAGCAGGGCGTGTTGCTATGGTAACGCTGGGAGAGGTGAGGATCGGCCTTGTTGTATTTCTGTAGTAGATATTCGGGAGAATTATACGTCCACCATTTGGGGTGAATATTCGGGGTGATTTCCTTGCGTGTTGTGGGTCGTATTCGCTACGTGTGAACATTCCCTTAAACCGCACGGTGAACGACATTAACAAGAAACGTATAAAAGTCAGTGAATAAGTTGTATGTAGCGAATATTATGTCATTACAAACTACGACTCGTCCCACAAAACATCCGACCACTACAAAGAGCAGAAATAACCACTTACCCCAAAGAGGCCGGCACTGGAGGGGTTAAATCCCGGCTAGGCGTCCAGTGGGCGGGGTCACTCAATGATTGACAGCTCTCTGCATACACACACTCATACAGGGGTGACTGATAACAGAGAGAACACCCGACCAGCGCTGCTCTCTAACTCATACTGGGCAATAGCTGAAGAAACTGAGATGACGTCACCCCCATGTGACCGAAGCAGGAGGGGCGGAGCTTATCCGCAAAGAGAGGCGGTGGATGAAGGACATGTGATAATATAAGGATCACGTGACCGATGCATGGGGGCGGAACTTAGAACTGGGACGAATGGACCTATGATGATAATGATCACGTGATATTGGGGGAGGGGCTCTGTGAGGGGCGAGGCTCCTCTGCTGTGTGGCGCACTCATAATGATCACTTGACATGAGGGGTGGTGCTCATGTGCTGCGTAAGGAAGAAGCGAAGTTAATCATGTGACAGGGGGCGAGGCTCCAGCGATGTGTGAAGCGATGATGATCACGTGACATGGTTAGTCTCTGAGGGGACGGGACTATGCCTCCTGTCCACATATAAGCCCCGCCCATCCTGACCCGGTCACGTGGTGGTGACGTCATCTCAGGTCCTTGCCGTTTGTGAGGTGGAGCAGCGCTGGTCGGGTGTACATGACTTCCGGTCACCGCTGTTGTATCGTGTTCCCTCTGTTATCAGTCAGGAGATTTCCCATGATACAGTAGTAAGGTAAGGTTATATGAGGTCATTTTTGTGCGGTTTTAGGCACAGTGTTGCACATAATTTAGTAGGTAATGGGCGGCCAGTGACCGCAGAGGTGGAATGAGGGGAGAGGTAGATTTACCCCTGCAGCAGAGCTGAGAATGGGTAGGAGGGTGTAATAGTGTTAGATGGGAAGCCACAGAGGAGGATGGGGGAGTAGTCTAGACGGTGGATGATGAGGGCATATGTACTGGCATTTATGTCTGCTCGAGGGGGAGGAAAGACGGACTTCTAGAGGGAGGGGGAGGAAAGACGGACTTCTAGAGGGAGGGGAGGAAAGACGGACTTCTAGAGGGAGGGGAGGAAAGACGGACTTCTAGAGGGAGGGGAGGAAAAACGGACTTCTAGAGAGAGGGGAGGAAAGACGGACTTCTAGAGGGAGGGGGGAAAGACGGACTTCTAGAGGGAGGGGAGTTAAGACGGACTTCTAGAGGGTGAGGAAAGACGTGACTTCTAGAGGGAGGGGGGAAAGATGGACTTCTAGAGGGAGGGGGGAAGATGGACTTCTAGAGGGAGGGGGGGAAGATGGACTTCTAGAGGGAGGGGGGGAAGATGGACTTCTAGAGGGAGGGGGGGAAGATGGACTTCTAGAGGGAGGGGGAGGAAAGACGTGACTTCCGGAGGGAGGGGAGGAAAGACGTGACTTCCGGAGGGAGGGGAGGAAAGACGTGACTTCCGGAGGGAGGGGGAGGAAAGACGTGACTTCCGGAGGGAGGGGGAGGAAAGACGTGACTTCCGGAGGGAGGGGGAGGAAAGACGTGACTTCCGGAGGGAGGGGGAGGAAAGACGTGACTTCCGGAGGGAGGGGGAGGAAAGACGTGACTTCCGGAGGGAGGGGGAGGAAAGACGTGACTTCCGGAGGGAGGGGGAGGAAAGACGTGACTTCCGGAGGGAGGGGGAGGAAAGACGTGACTTCCGGAGGGAGGGGGAGGAAAGACGTGACTTCCGGAGGGAGGGGGAGGAAAGACGTGACTTCCGGAGGGAGGGGGAGGAAAGACGTGACTTCCGGAGGGAGGGAGGGGGAAAGACGTGACTTCCGGAGGGAGGGAGGGGGAGGAAAGACGTGACTTCCGGAGGGAGGGAGGGGGAGGAAAGACGTGACTTCCGGAGGGAGGGAGGGGGAGGAAAGACGTGACTTCCGGAGGGAGGGAGGGGGAGGAAAGACGTGACTTCCGGAGGGAGGGGAGGAAAGACGTGACTTCCGGAGGGAGGGGAGGAAAGACGTGACTTCCGGAGGGAGGGAAGGAAAGACGTGACTTCCAGAGGGAGGGGAGGAAAGATGTGGGAAGCGCTTGGCTGTGCTGTCTGACATTAAGGGTTATCCCAATACAGCGACTTGTGAAACGGGGAAAGTGTGGAGCCGTTACCTGTGATTGATGGTTCTGGTGAGGGGGGGGGGGTGAAATGGGGTAAAGATGATTCAGTTTTCTCCAGGTTGATCTTTAGGAAGCGGGAGGTGAAGGTGGAGATAACTGTTAGGGTATGTTCACACTCTGGTTTCAGATGTAATTCAGGCGTTTTACGCTTCAAATTACGCCTGAAAAACGCCCCTAATACGCCTAAAAACATCTGCCCATTGCTTTCAATGGGAATTACGATGTTCTGTTCACACGAGCTTTTATTTTACGCGTCGCTGTCAAAATATGGCACGTAAAATGACGGCTCGTCAAAAGAAGTGCAGGACGCTTCTTGGGACGTTTTTGGAGGCGTTTTTCATTGACTCCATTGAAAAACGGCCGTAAAAAACGCGAGTTGTTAAAAAAAACATCTGAAAATCAGGAGCTGTTTGAGCCTGAAAAAAGGTCCGTATTATCAGACATTTTTATCTAAGCGTGAGAACATGCCCTAAGGCTCTGTTCACATTCCAACTCAAAAACATCTAAAAATACGGAGCTTCAAGGGAAAACCGCTCCTGATTTTCAGACGTTTTTTAAGTCACTCGCCATTTTCACTGCGTTTTTTCCGGCCGTTTTTGGAGCGGTTTTCTATATAGTCTATGAAAAACATCCCAAAAAGTGACCCGCACTTCATTTTCGTGGCCGTTTTTTCAAAACGGCCACTTAAAAAATTTGCCTGTAGGAACAGAATGCCGATTTTCCCATTGAAATCAATGGGCAGATGTTTGGAGGCGTTCTGCTTCCGATTTTTCGGGCATTTACGGCCCGAAAATAGGCCGTGTGAACGTACCCTTAGACACTCTAGATAGCAGGGCGGTAACATCAAGAGCAGAGAGGTAAATTACTTAAGGTTTAGATGGAGAAGAGTAAGGGTCCCAGGACACTGAGACCCTTGAGGGACAATAACAGAGGGTGGGAGGAGGAGGAGGGGGTGTGTGAGTGGGAGATACTAAGTCTTTGGTTGGTAACGTATGAGGAGATCCAGGAGAGTACCATGTCTGTGATGTCAAGGGACTAGAGAATTTGAATTAGGGTGGTGTGGTCTACTGTGTCGTAGGTGGTGGACAGGTCTAGAAGGAGGAGCACTGAGTAATGTAGAAGCAGAGGACAGGTCTAAAGGAGGAGCACAGAGTAATGTAGATGCAGGGGACAGGTCTAGAAGGAGGAGCACAGAGTAATGTAGATGCAGGGGACAGGTCTAGAAGAAGGAGCACAGAGTAATGTAGAAAGCGGAGGACAGGTCTAGAAGGAGGAGCACAAAGTAATGTAGAAGCAGAGGACAGGTCTAGAAGGAGAAGTGCAGAGTAATGTAGAAGCAGAGTACAGTTCGAGAAGGAGCACAGAGTAATGTAGAAGCAGAGTAACGATCTAGAAGGAGGAGCACAGAGTAATGTAGAAGCAGAGGACAGGTCTAGAAGGAGGAGCACAGAGTAATGTAGAAGCAGAGGACAGGTCTAGAAGGAGGAGCACTTAGTATTGTAGAAGCAGAGGACCGGTCTAGAAGGAGGAGCACTTAGTATTGTAGAAGCAGAGGACCGGTCTAGAAGGAGGAGCACTTAGTATTGTAGAAGCAGAGAACAGGTCTAGAAGGAGGAGCATAGAATAATGTAGAAGCGGAGGACAGGTCTCGGAGGAGCACAGTAATGTAGAAGCACAGGACAGGTCTAGAAAGAGGAGCACAGAGTAATGTAGAAGCAGAGGATGAGACTAGAAGGTGGTGGACAGGTCTAGAAGGAGGAGGTCAGGGTAATGTACAAGCAGGAGAGAGGTCTAGAAGGAGGAGCACAGAGTAATGTAGAAGCAGAGGACAGGTCTAGAAGGAGCACAGAGTAATGTAGAAGCAGAGGACAGGTCTAGAAGGAGGAGCACAGTGTAATGTAGAAGCAGAGACAGGTCTAGAAGGAGGAGCACAGAGTAATGTAGAAGCAGAGGACAGGTCTAGAAGGAGAAGCAGAGAGTAATGTAGAAGCAGAGGACAGGTCTAGAAGGAGCACAGAGTAATGTAGAAGCAGAGGACAAGTCTAGAAGGAGGAGCACAGTGTAATGTAGAAGCAGAGGACAGGTCTAGAAGGAGGAGCACAGAGTAATGTAGAAGCAGAGAACAGGTCTAGAAGGAGGAGCACAGAGTAATGTACAAGCAGGGGACAGGCCTAGAAGGAGGAGCACAGAGTAATCTAGAAGCAGGGGACATGTCTAGAAGGAGGAGCACAGAGTAATGTAGAAGCAGGGGACAGGTCTAGAAGGAGGAGCACAGAGTAATGTAGAAGCAGAGGACAGGTCTAAAGGAGGAGCACAGAGTAATGTAGAAGCAGAGGACAGGTCTAGAAGGAGGAGCACAGAGTAATGTAGAAGCAGAGGACTGGGCGGCCGTGGCCTCCCGCGCGTGCACGCTGGGTGGCTTATTTCCATGAACTGTGGTAAAACAATCTAGAAGGAATAGGTCAATACTGTAATAAATACAAAATTTAGATGTCTCTGAAGGTCCAGGATCTCTGAGGTAACTTCTAATATCTGTAAAGACTTATATTTGGGGGTAATAATTCATAAAGGGCATCTGTCACATTGACCACCAGTCTGTTCCGTTGGCAGCAAATCACATAGCAGGAGGACCTGAGCAGATTGTGTCTCTCCATTCACTTCTATAGGAGTTACAGAAAGCTCCTAACAAGGCCACCCAGAGGTGGAGCCGCATCTACCAGACATTTCTTGCATATCCTGGGGAGAAATGTCCGTGTTGGGAATACCCCTTTATTCCATGTGGTGACGGCTCTGAGAAGATGTTTCTCTCAATGATGAATAAGTGAGGTTCTGTATGTCACACATGATGTTGTCCCCTGTATGATTTCCATCTTCTCCTTTCTCCATAAAGACGTCTGCAGTACTAGATCCTCCAGGTCCTCCAGTTTTCTCATCTTCTCCTCCACAACGTTCCTTCTCCTGAGTGACCCACCAAGGATGGACAAGGACAGGAATGAGATGAGCAGAAGAATATTAGACTTCACCTTGGAGATCATCTACCTGTTGAGCGGAGAGGTAAACTTTTCTACATTATAGAACAAGTCACACATAGGGAAGGGACAATACATAATAGGAAGTAATAGGAAGAATCCAGTGTCCTGTATAACAGCGTCCAGACCTTCCAAGTGACGTCAAGAAGCCACCAGCAGAAAAGCTGAAGATCAGCCACCAATATGGTCAGTTATGTGTCATGTCACCAATGCAGCAATAGTAATGTTGTAGAGCAATGACAAGGAACCAGGAGGATCAGGATGACCTCTATATAGAAACATAGAAGATGACGGCAGGAGGAGAGCACATGGTCCATCTAGTCCCCACAATATTATTTCCTTTTTAGTTTTGGCCTCGTTCTATTTCCTCAATGTCTTTTTGTAGGTGAGGTCTCCAGTATTACAGATGTGGGGTCACTAGAGCTCTATACAGCGGGGTCACAATCTCCCTCTTTCTACTGAGGTGGAATACTGTGCTCAGTTCTCTAAGTGTCTCTCTCCATACACAGGAGTACACAATAGTGAAGAAGACATCGGGTGACTGTACGACTCCCATCATCCATGAGTCAGGAGGATGGAGCAGTAGTCAGAGCCCCATCACAGAGCCTCCCCCTCACTCCCGGATACATGAGAAGAAGATCTTAGAACTGATCTACAAGATGACTGAGCTGCTGACTGGAGAGGTGACACTGCTGGGAAATTCTACAGTAACAGCACTGGAGGTGTCTGGGTGATGACTGTATCATTGTGTGTGTCAGGTTCCTATAAGGTGTCAGGATGTCACTGTCTATTTCTCCATGGAGGAGTGGGAGTATCTAGAAGGACACAAGGATCTGTACGAGGAGGTCATGATGGAGGACTACCGGCCGCGCACATCGCAAGGTAAGAAGATATTATAATTTGTTTTTTTGTTGAAGTGTTAATTTCATCATGTGCAGTATAAACAGGCGATTCCTCATCTCTGATCACACGTTCCTCGCTTTGCTGCAGGGCTGCACTAGGTTATGTTCACACGCAGAAGTTTCCATATATCTGAATGTGGTTCTTTCTGCAGCAGGTGCATGAATTTGTAGTAACCACATTCAGATGAGTTGAATGCAATTTCATGACAAAGTCCTAATGCCGCACATCACTGTCCGAACCGTAAAGTCATGGAACCGACTCCCACAGGATTTGGTAATGGTAAGGTGTGGAGAGAGATAAGAAAGGGTTAAAGATCTTTCTTGTAAGACACAATACACAGGGTCACTGGTAGTAATGAGGAATGTGGATCCAGGGATCTGTCCGATTGTAAGTAAAACAGGTTGAACAATGTGTGTGCGGAGATATAATGCTTTATTTATTTTACTCTCCGTTACATTTTATTTTAAACATTTTATTGGAATGGAGTTTCAGGGGGATTGAACTCAAGAACAAGCGGAATCCAGCAGCAGGACGCTAGAAATGTAGAAGACCTGGTCAGGGTGGTCATGGACTGTTAAACTTTACTGTTACTGTGCAGGGAGAAGCTGCTGCTCATTACACGCCGTTCTCCCTGCCGTAACACTACTGTCCGAGCTGTGCTCAGTACTTTTCCTCCTGCATGAGCACAGCTCCGGACAAGCTATGAGAGTGTTAAAGTGCGACTTCCATGGTATTATATTGTTTGGGTTCATGTGATTGGGAGTTGTGTAATATTACATACATATTAATTATGTGACCCCCCCCTGCAGTTTTGTCCGGTGATATGAGCTGATTGTCGGATCTTTCGTCAGCAGGACCCATGGCGCACGGCTACTCTCTGGACCAGCTTCCTTTTTGAGAAAATTTGTCCGGTTAGAACAATCCATTTAGTGTGGATGTGTCAAGTCTCTTATGTTCCCTTATCAGAGGGCAGCATAGGATCGGGGAGTAGACGCTGAGATCTGGGATATAATGTTTTCTCACTTACCCTGTTCCCTAGGCTTCTGGACTTCTTGGAAACTGACCTCGGCGTGTCTCTCGTTAACCCCTTGTTTACCGGTTTTGATGATCTGCTCCCGGCTGGTTGTGACCTCTGCTGTACCTGATTTCCACTCGCTCTCTTTTGAACTTTCTGTTTACCCTCTGGCTGTCTGGTTACCTGTTCAGGTGTAGCCTGCATTGCACCCCTTATCCAACACTGAACTCTGTTAGAACAACCTGGGTTCTGTGCATCAAAAACCATCCCGCCTTGCGGTGGGCTCTGGCGAATACCTCAGAGTAGCCTTAGATTCTGTCGATCAGGAGTTGTGACGGATTTGGGGTTGCTTTTTATTTGCACGCTTACTCCCGACTGTCTCCAGCAGACTTTTGGGAATTGCACAACCAGTGATTCGATAACATATTCAGGACGTGCAGCTGATTTTATACATAATTAATAACATAGAAATACATTAATATCGAAACAGTAGAGGTTCACACCTTCTAAGAAACCTTGATCAACCAATAATAACTAAGGGAACCTGTCAGTAGGTTTGGAGCCACTAAACCACCAGCATACCGATATATACAGCCGGGGTCTAGTGTTCAATACCTGCCTACCTCATAAATAGACGTTAGGGAATAGTTAGTAAAGTAAATTACAACTTACCGAAAGGAGCTCGGGAGCGACATCAGGCGCAGATGACAGTTCACTGCACATGCACAGTAAAGTGAGGTGTAGTGTCCTCGGCTTCATATGTGCATGCACCCGATGCTGCTGGACTTCTTCCGGTAAGTTGTCATTTACTTTACTAACCATTCCCTAAATGTCCTTTTTTTGAGGTAGGCAAGTTTAGAGCGCTAAACTCCGGCTTCATGACGGCATACTGGTGGTTTACTGGCTTTAAACCTACTAACCGGTTCCTTTTAAAGTTTATGTTCACCTTTTTGAACTGAAATTATTTTTCTTGTTAATTTTATTTCTCAATGCAAAATTAAGTAACTTTCTAAATAGTCTTCATTACAATTTCCTACCATTTGGCTGCTGTGGACTTTGCAAAACCCCTGTAGACAGTTGGTCTCCTGCAAATTCTAACTCAAATCCGTCAGTGCACTGCTCCTAAAGGCTGACAACTGCTCCTCCCCCTCCCTACTCTCAGTGTTAGAGATAGCAGCGGAGGGTTGCACAGACAAGATAGCACAAGCTGTTAGTACCACAGTGAAGATCGGAAGGAGAGCACACAGGCTATCAAGATGATCTCTCTATACTCGGACCTGCTATGTACAACCCCACCCCCCCCTCCCCCCACACACACACACACACGCGGCTATCTCTAACACTAAATAAAGAAAGGAGGGAGAGCGGTTGAGTCAACCGTCAGCAACAGTGGAGTGATGGATTTGAGTTACAATTTGCAGGAGACCAGCTGTCTACAGGAGTTACACAGGCTCTACAGCAGCCAAGTGGTAGGACCTTAATAATGACATTTTAATTTAGTAAGTTGCTTAATTTGACATTTAGGAAGCAAATGAGCAATAAAAATAATTCAGTTCAAAGGTGTACATAACCTGTAAGTAGTACAATATTAAATTACATCCGCTCATGATGAAAAGCCGGTAAATCATATGATCATACATTATTTTCTTTTTTTTTCTTTCAGTATCTGAAACTAAAGATAACAAGAAGTTGTGGCACCTTATCCTCAGTGCCTTAGAGCCAAACACGGATATTATCCAACAAAATCTCCGCCCAAAATTAAATGTGTTCAGAAAGCAAAATATTTGAATCCAAAAATCCAATAATAATTCTGAAGTTAATTTAATTATTCAAAATGCAGGCAAAATGGAGCAAGTGGTCATTCCATAGTGAAGTTCTCCTACATTTCCCTCCTCTCATGATTCTATCACTCTTAGTAAGAAAGGTTTAGTAAACAATAAGGAGAAATTCTTCTCTTCTACTAACATTATTGTGTTATCTGCAGTATACATTGCCACCGTATTATTCATAGTTGATACACATCTGTTACTGGCCCATAGGATTATTTTAATATCTTTGTATATAAGAAATCTTATGGCCATACCTTGAACCATTACCTGAGGCGTCTCACTGAACCATCTGTTTGGCCTTCATCGGGCTGATATGCGTCAGTATACAGCAATAAAACTGTATAGAATAGCGTAGTACTCTACACTATTCCATCCTGCGGAGTCAAGTAAAAAACATATACCCTAAACATCATTTATTTTTTTTACAATGGGAGCCTATAGCTGGTAGATGGCACTATATGGCATCCGTCACAGGACTCCGCTAAACAGATAAGGTGAGAAGCTCCAATGATGTAACTGAACAGTTTTCACTGGGCAAACTCAATCCTTGCATTACTGTATACCTCCGCCTCGCAGGATCGGAAGAGAGATCTCCTTGACCTTCCTCAGGCTATGTAGTATGCTGGTTCCTGTGAAATGGCGCTTGTGTAGATGCGGCTTGCCGCAATGAGGCACTTTTGCGAAATGGCGCTTGTGTAGACGCATCTGGCCACAATGAGAGGCGCTCTGTGTGTTCCGACACCTTTCAATCATAGCCAGCATTATGTTTTTGAACCGTTCTGCAGTAGTTCTCCTGTGGGATCGGACCAGACGGCCAGGCCTTTGTTCCCCACGCACATCAATGACCCTTTCACCAGTTGTCCTTCCTTGGACCACTTTTGATACGTACTAACCACTGCGTACTAGGAACACCCCAGAAGACCTTCCGTTTTGGAGATGCTGATTCTGACGCAGTCGTCTAGCCATTACAATTTGGCCCTTGTCAAAGTCGCTCAGATTCTTTTGCCTGCCCATCTTTCCAACACATCAACTTTAAAAACTGTTAATTTGCTGCCAAATATCTCCTCCCTTGTCAGGTGCATTGTCAATGTTCTTCACGTCACCTGTCAGTGGGTTTAATGTTATGGCTGATTATTGTATATATTGAGGACAGTGGGGGTCGTCTTCATTTAAAAATATTGACGTATTTGTCCTAATAGGTCCATGAGTCTTGCTACAGAGGAGGATGGGGGTGCTCACTCTCTATAGAGCTTCTGTCTCCCGTCCAGGAGGGGGGCAGTCTCTCTCTAATGGTGCCGTCATGGGCTCACTGAAAACCAATTAACTAAATGTAATCATACATTTTTATTTTCTCATTCTTCATAACCGCACCAGGTAAAAGGAAACTTTGTGTTATAAAACCGTAGAGCTTCCTCCAACACCTCAGTGGTTTCCCATCCCTTGTGGAGAGAAAACTTGGAGTAGTTTTCCTTAATACAGGTACTTTGTGTCACTAATAAAAGATGAGGGTCTTCACTTTGGGTTCTCTATCTTGAAATGTAGACTATATGGACAGTGACATTAAGGGCCCCGGCTGCAGACGTTCTGGCCAGGGATTTTGCCCTTGGAGAAGCCCCTGACGTCCCTATCCATATATGGACAGTGACGTCAGGGGCTCCTCCAGGCAGAGCGGGGTTTCCACTCCTAGAGGGAGCCCCAATGGCACTATCTACAGGGAGAGGGCTATAGCACTATCTACAAGGGAGTGTGTGTGGCACTATCTACAGGGGAGGTGTTTGGCATTTTCTCCTAGGGGGGAGTGTGGCAGTATCTACAAGGGAGGCTGTGTGGCAGTATCTATAAAGGAGGCTGTGTGGCTCTGTCTACAGGGGGGTGTTTGGCACTCTACAAGGGGGGTGTAGTATTATCTACTAGTGATATCTTTGGAAGTACCTACAATGGGGGCTGTATGGCAGTATCTGCAAGGAGGGGCTGTTTATATAGCAGTATCTACAGGAGAGTGTGTGGCAGTATCTACAAGGGGGGGTGTGGCAGTGTCTGAAAGGGAGTGTGGCAATATCTACAAGGGGGGGTGTGGCAGTATCTACAATAGGGGGGTGTGGCAGTAACTGCAAGGGGGGGTGTGGCAGTATCTACAATAGGGGGCTGTGTGGCACTAACTACAGGGGTTCTGACACTATCTACGAGAGAAGGCTGTTCATTATGTCCCCATGTAGTCTCATTAGCCTCCGTTATACAATCTGTTGTAGTCCGGCACAGACCTTTTTAATTTTATTTTCATTTATTGTTCTGGTAACTCGCTTCTAGAGCTATATCGCTTGTAAAATGTACAAATGGTTTTATACTCGAGTTACATAAAAAAAATGACACCTCATTGATTGGTAGAGAAAGCAAACATGGCGAGGGAGAAGGAGATGTTGGGGGGCAAACTGAATATTTGCCTCGGGTGCTGAAGATCCAAACTACACCTCTGCTATAAAGTCATTGAACCCAAGTTCATTTTTAAAAAAATTCTTGCCCGTTTATGGTGAAAATCTGATTGATATTAAGGTTGAGGTTAAAGATGAAGCAGAAGAGGAGACGGATGTAATGGCTGATCAGTGTAAGGAGGGGGGGACGTTCATTAGTTGTAAAGACAAACCTCTATTGAGGGTCACCTAGATACTACTCCCATCATCTCATCATCCCATGTAAATAATCTATTCCATCACTGTGTTTCCCCTACAGATGGATCCAGTAGGAGAAATCCACCAGAGAGAAGTCCCAGTCCTCTGTATTCCCAGGACTGTCCAGAGGAAAATCACAATGTCCCAGAGAATCATCAGGTAGGTGAAGCTGAGCCCTATACCACATCTATATAGGGGGGTGTGGAGCTTTATGGTCCTGCGGTCATAGATGTGGTCATATATTTTGGTGGTTTCTTATGTTGGTCTGTTAGATTCTTCGCACTCTCTGCTGTATTGTACTGAATTGTTACATATGTGAAATCAGGGGGAAGATCTGACTAATAAAGTGGAGGAAGAAGAAGAGCGGGTGAGGGGCGATCACCCGTGTAAGAGTGAAGTGGAGGAGGAAATTCTAGGAGGTGTTACCAGAGGTCAGTAATAATGAATTTAGAAAGTGAATTGGGAGGTTTGGTAAGGTGGGGTTCCTCCTTAGTTCTACATTACAGTAACACGTCAGACAATGTGTTATACATAGTGCCGGACCTGAGGGAGCTGTGACTGCACATAGAAGTTCTCTAGAAGGGGATCTATGACTCCGGTCATGCACTGGGCTTAGTGTCAGATTTTGGGGGGCACCAGGAGCCTGTAAAAATGTCAATAATTCAATACATAGTATGTCTGGCGATCGCTGGTTCAAAGCCCGTGCAGGGACTAATAAAGTGTTAAAAAAATAATCCGCATTTCCTTTTTAAAGTATTGTAAAAAATAAACAAAATTGGTATCACCGCCTCCGTAAAAAGTCTGAATTATTACAATATGACATTATTTAAATCGCTTGGTGAACACCGTAAAAAAAACATGAAACCGTCAGAATCGCTATTTTTTTGGTCACTTTAGCGCTAAATAATAATGTAATAAGTCGTATGTATTAACAAAAACTACAGCTCGCCCCACAAAAATAACCTTTACGCTGCTCAATCAACAAAACAAAAAAATAACCGGCAGGATAAAGGTAACGTGATTTATACAGAACAGTGAACGCCACATTTTAAAGAAAATTGCCTTTTTTTGATCAGTTTGCCTAAAATAAATGGAATAAAAAATGTTTAAATAGTTGCATGTACCCCTAAATGGTACTAATAAGAAGCCCTCAAACCACTACGTCTATGAAAAAATAAAAAGATATGGCTCCCATTAGTCAAGGATGAAAAAATATGCAGATGAGCCGGTCCAAGGGGAACTTTGTATTATATATTGTATTACATATATCCTGATGTACTCCTCACATATTACATATATCCTGATGTACTCCTCACATATTACATATATCCTGATGTACTCCTCACAGATTACATATATCCTGATGTACTCCTCACATATTACATATACCCTGATGTACTCCTCACATATTACATATATCCTGATGTACTCCTCACAGATTACATATATCCTGATGTACTCCTCACATATTACATATATCCTGATGTACTCCTCACATATTACATATACCCTGATGTACTCCTCACATATTACATATATCCTGATGTACTCCTCACATATTACATATATCCTGATGTACTCCTCACATATTACATATACCCTGATGTACTCCTCACATATTACATATATCCTGATGTACTCCTCACATATTACATATACCCTGATGTACTCCTCACATATTACATATACCCTGATGTACTCCTCACATATTACATATACCCTGATGTACTCCTCACATATTACATATACCCTGATGTACTCCTCACATATTACATATACCCTGATGTACTCCTCACATATTACATATATCCTGATGTACTCCTCACATATTACATATACCCTGATGTACTCCTCACATATTACATATACCCTGATGTACTCCTCACATATTACATATACCCTGATGTACTCCTCACATATTACATATACCCTGATGTACTCCTCACATATTACATATACCCTGATGTACTCCTCACATATTACATATACCCTGATGTACTCCTCACATATTACATATATCCTGATGTACTCCTCACATATTACATATACCCTGATGTACTCCTCACATATTACATATATCCTGATGTACTCCTCACATATTACATATACCCTGATGTACTCCTCACATATTACATATACCCTGATGTACTCCTCACATATTACATATACCCTGATGTACTCCTCACATATTACATATAACCTGATGTACTCCTCACATATTACATATACCCTGATGTACTCCTCACATATTACATATACCCTGATGTACTCCTTACACATTACATATACCCTGATGTACTCCTCACATATTACATATATCCTAATGTACTCCTCACATATTACATATACCCTGATGTACTCCTCACACATTACATATACCCTGATGTACTCCTCACATATTACATATACCCTGATGTACTCCTCACATATTACATATACCCTTATGTACTCCTCACATATTACATATACCCTGATGTACTCCTCACATATTACATATACCCTGATGTACTCCTCACATATTACATATACCCTGATGTACTCCTTACACATTACATATACCCTGATGTACTCCTTACACATTACATATATCCTAATGTACTCCTCACATATTACATATACCCTGATGTACTCCTCACACATTACATATACCCTGATGTACTCCTTACACATTACATATACCCTGATGTACTCCTCACATATTACATATACCCTGATGTACTCCTTACACATTACATATACCCTGATGTACTCCTCACATATTACACATATCCTGATGTACTCCTCACATATTACATATACCCTGATGTACTCCTCACATATTACATATACCCTGATGTACTCCTCACATACTACATATACCCCGATGTACTCCTCACAGATTACATATACCCTGATGTACTCCTCACATATTACATATACCCTGATGTACTCCTCACATATTACATATACCCTGATGTACTCCTCACATATTACATATACCCTGATGTACTCCTCACATATTACATATATCCTGATGTACTCCTCACATATTACATATATCCTGATGTACTCCTCACATATTACATATACCCTGATGTACTCCTAACATATTACATATATCCTGATGTACTCCTCACATATTACATATACCCTGATGTACTCCTCACATATTACATATACCCTGATGTACTCCTCACATATTACATATACCCTGATGTACTCCTCACATACTACATATACCCCGATGTACTCCTCACAGATTACATATACCCTGATGTACTCCTCACATATTACATATACCCTGATGTACTCCTCACATATTACATATACCCTGATGTACTCCTCACATATTACATATACCCTGATGTACTCCTCACATATTACATATACCCTGATGTACTCCTCACATATTACATATACCCTGATGTACTCCTCACATATTACATATACCCTGATGTACTCCTCACATTTTACATATATCCTGATGTACTCCTCACATATTACATATACCCTGATGTACTCCGCACAGCTTATATATACCCTGATGTATTCCTCACATATTACATATATCCTGATGTACTCCTCACATATACCCTGATGTACTCCTCACATATTACATATACCCTGATGTACTCCTCACATATTACATATACCCTGATGTACTCCTCACATATTACATATACCCTGATGTACTCCTCACATATATACCCTGATGTACTCCTCGCATATTACATATACCCTGATGTACTCCTCGCATATTACATATACCCTGATGTACTCCTCGCATATTATATATATACCCTGATGTACTCCTCACATATTATATATACCCTGATGTACTCCTCACATATTACATATACCCTGATTTACTCCTCACATATTACATATACCCTGATTTACTCCTCACATATTACATATACCCTGATGTACTCCTCACATATTACATATATCCTGATGTTCTCCTCACATATTACATATATCCTGATGCACTCCTCACATATTACATATACCCTGATGTACTCCTCACATATTACATATACCCTGATGTACTCCTCACATATTACATATACCCTGATGTACTCCTCACATATTACATATACCCTGATGTACTCCTCACATATTACATATACCCTGATGTACTCCTCACATATTACATATAGCCTGATGTACTCCTCACATATTACATATAGCCTGATGTACTCCTTACATATTACATATAGCCTGATGTACTCCTGACAGATTACATATACCCTGATGTACTCCTCACATATTACATATACCCTGATGTACTCCTCACATATTACATATACCCTGATGTACTCCTCACATATTACATATACCCTGATGTACTCTTCACATATTACATATACCCTGATGTACTCCTCACTGCTTACATATACCCTGATGTACTCCTCACTGCTTACATATACCCTGATGCACTCCTCATATATTACATATACCCTGATGTACTCCTCACATATTACATATACCCTGATGTACTCCGCACAGATTACATATATCCTGATGTATTCCTCACATATTACATATACCCTGATGTACTCCTCACTGCTTACATATACCCTGATGCACTCCTCATATATTACATATACCCTGATGTACTCCTCACATATTACATATACCCTGATGTACTCCTCACATATTACATATACCCTGATGTACTCCTTACACATTACATATACCCTGATGTACTCCTCACATATTACATATATCCTAATGTACTCCTCACATATTACATATACCCTGATGTACTCCTCACACATTACATATACCCTGATGTACTCCTCACATATTACATATACCCTGATGTACTCCTCACATATTACATATACCCTTATGTACTCCTCACATATTACATATACCCTGATGTACTCCTCACATATTACATATACCCTGATGTACTCCTCACATATTACATATACCCTGATGTACTCCTTACACATTACATATACCCTGATGTACTCCTTACACATTACATATATCCTAATGTACTCCTCACATATTACATATACCCTGATGTACTCCTCACACATTACATATACCCTGATGTACTCCTTACACATTACATATACCCTGATGTACTCCTCACATATTACATATACCCTGATGTACTCCTTACACATTACATATACCCTGATGTACTCCTCACATATTACACATATCCTGATGTACTCCTCACATATTACATATACCCTGATGTACTCCTCACATATTACATATACCCTGATGTACTCCTCACATACTACATATACCCCGATGTACTCCTCACAGATTACATATACCCTGATGTACTCCTCACATATTACATATACCCTGATGTACTCCTCACATATTACATATACCCTGATGTACTCCTCACATATTACATATACCCTGATGTACTCCTCACATATTACATATATCCTGATGTACTCCTCACATATTACATATATCCTGATGTACTCCTCACATATTACATATACCCTGATGTACTCCTAACATATTACATATATCCTGATGTACTCCTCACATATTACATATACCCTGATGTACTCCTCACATATTACATATACCCTGATGTACTCCTCACATATTACATATACCCTGATGTACTCCTCACATACTACATATACCCCGATGTACTCCTCACAGATTACATATACCCTGATGTACTCCTCACATATTACATATACCCTGATGTACTCCTCACATATTACATATACCCTGATGTACTCCTCACATATTACATATACCCTGATGTACTCCTCACATATTACATATACCCTGATGTACTCCTCACATATTACATATACCCTGATGTACTCCTCACATATTACATATACCCTGATGTACTCCTCACATTTTACATATATCCTGATGTACTCCTCACATATTACATATACCCTGATGTACTCCGCACAGCTTATATATACCCTGATGTATTCCTCACATATTACATATATCCTGATGTACTCCTCACATATCACATATACCCTGATGTACTCCTCACATATTACATATACCCTGATGTACTCCTCACATATTACATATACCCTGATGTACTCCTCACATATTACATATACCCTGATGTACTCCTCACATATATACCCTGATGTACTCCTCGCATATTACATATACCCTGATGTACTCCTCGCATATTACATATACCCTGATGTACTCCTCGCATATTATATATATACCCTGATGTACTCCTCACATATTATATATACCCTGATGTACTCCTCACATATTACATATACCCTGATTTACTCCTCACATATTACATATACCCTGATTTACTCCTCACATATTACATATACCCTGATGTACTCCTCACATATTACATATATCCTGATGTTCTCCTCACATATTACATATATCCTGATGCACTCCTCACATATTACATATACCCTGATGTACTCCTCACATATTACATATACCCTGATGTACTCCTCACATATTACATATACCCTGATGTACTCCTCACATATTACATATACCCTGATGTACTCCTCACATATTACATATACCCTGATGTACTCCTCACATATTACATATAGCCTGATGTACTCCTCACATATTACATATAGCCTGATGTACTCCTTACATATTACATATAGCCTGATGTACTCCTGACAGATTACATATACCCTGATGTACTCCTCACATATTACATATACCCTGATGTACTCCTCACATATTACATATACCCTGATGTACTCCTCACATATTACATATACCCTGATGTACTCTTCACATATTACATATACCCTGATGTACTCCTCACTGCTTACATATACCCTGATGTACTCCTCACTGCTTACATATACCCTGATGCACTCCTCATATATTACATATACCCTGATGTACTCCTCACATATTACATATACCCTGATGTACTCCGCACAGATTACATATATCCTGATGTATTCCTCACATATTACATATACCCTGATGTACTCCTCACTGCTTACATATACCCTGATGCACTCCTCATATATTACATATATCCTGATGTACTCCTCACATATTACATATACCCTGATGTACTCCTCACAGCTTACATATACCCTGATGTACTCCTCACAGATTACATATACCCTGATGTACTCCTCACATATTACATATATCCTGATGTACTCCTCACATATTACATATATCCTGATGTTCTCCTCACATATTACATATATCCTGATGCACTCCTCACATATTACATATACCCTGATGTACTCCTCACATATTACATATACCCTGATGTACTCCTCACATATTACATATACCCTTATGTACTCCTCACATATTACATATATCCTGATTTACTCCTCACATATTACATATATCCTGATGTACTCCTCACATATTACATATACCCTGATGTACTCCTCACATATTACATATACCCTGATGTACTCCTCACATATTACATATACCCTGATGTACTCCTCACATATTACATATATCCTGATGTACT
The DNA here is from genome assembly GCF_050947455.1 of Rhinoderma darwinii. Lineage (NCBI taxonomy): Eukaryota > Metazoa > Chordata > Amphibia > Anura > Rhinodermatidae > Rhinoderma > Rhinoderma darwinii. The sequence goes on from NC_134687.1 coordinate 665,527,547, forward strand.
CCTCACATATTACATATATCCTGATGTACTCCTCACATATTACATATACCCTGATGTACTCCTCACATATTACATATACCCTGATGTACTCCTCACATATTACATATACCCTGATGTACTCCTCACATATTACATATATCCTGATTTACTCCTCACATATTACATATATCCTGATGTACTCCTCACATATTACATATACCCTGATGTACTCCTCACATATTACATATACCCTGATGTACTCCTCACATATTACATATACCCTGATGTACTCCTCACATATTACATATACCCTGATGTACTCCTCACAGATTACATATACCCTGATGTACTCCTCACATATTACATAGTACTCCTCACATATTACATATATCCTGATGTACTCCTCACATATTACATATATCCTGATGTTCTCCTCACATATTACATATATCCTGATGCACTCCTCACATATTACATATACCCTGATGTACTCCTCACATATTACATATACCCTGATGTACTCCTCACATATTACATATACCCTTATGTACTCCTCACATATTACATATATCCTGATTTACTCCTCACATATTACATATATCCTGATGTACTCCTCACATATTACATATACCCTGATGTACTCCTCACATATTACATATACCCTGATGTTCTCCTCACATATTACATATATCCTGATGCACTCCTCACATATTACATATACCCTGATGTACTCCTCCTATATTACATATATCCTGATGTACTCCTCACATATTACATATACCCTGATGTTCTCCTCACATATTACATATATCCTGATGTACTCCTCACATATTACATATACCCTGATGTACTCCTCACATATTACATATACCCTGATGTACTCCTCACATATTACATATACCCTGATGTACTCCTCACATATTACATATACCCTGATGTACTCCTCACATATTACATATACCCTGATGTACTCCTCACATATTACATATACCCTGATGTACTCCTCACATATTACATATACCCTGATGTACTCCTCACATATTGCATATATCCTGATGTACTCCTCACATATTACATATATCCTGATGTACTCCTCACATATTACATATACCCTGATGTACTCCTCACAGATTACATATACCCTGATGTACTCCTCACAGATTACATATACCCTGATGTACTCCTCACAGATTACATATATCCTGATGTTCTCCTCACATATTACATATACCCTGATGTACTCCTCACATATTACATATACCTTGATGTACTCCTCACATATTACATGTATCCTCACAGATTACATATACCCTGATGTACTCCTCACATATTACATATGCCTCCACATTATAAACTGAATCACCAGTAACACCCCAAACAGAGCTGCTACCAAGCCAAATCCAGGCTCCAAAAGCCAAAAGACGCTGCCTCAATACTGAGCCCTACACTGTGCCCAAACAGCAGTTTACTACCACATATATGGTATTGCTATAACCGGAAGAACCCTTTTAACAATTTTTGGGGTGTGTGTCTCCAATAGCACAAGCTGGGCACAACATATTGGACTCTGAAATGGCATATCTGTGGAACAATTGCAATTTTCACTTTTTACCATCCCCAGCGCATTAATTTCTAGAAAAACACCTGTGGGGTTAAAATGCTCTACACACCTAATAAATGTCTTAAGGGGTGTCGTTTCCAAAATGCGGTCACTTTTGTTGGGGTTTCCACTATTTTGGTCCCAAAGGTGTTTTTCAAATGCAACATGGCGCCCAGAAACAAATCCATCAAATCTGTGCTTCTTCTTCTTTTCTGAGCCGTTTACGACCACATATCGGGTATTTCCGTACTTCAAGGAATTTTCTTTACAAGTGTTGGGGAGCTTTTTCTCCTTTTATTTGTTAAGAAAATTAAAAATTTCGAGATAAAACTAAAAATTTACTTGACTGAGCGGTGTGATAGCTTATCTTTTTGCGGGGTGAGCTGTAGATGTTGTTAATACTATTCTGCGATACATGTGAATTTTTTTTTTTTATCACTTTTTTTGGGGGAGCTAAGGTGACAAAAAACAACAATTCTGGCGTCTTTAATTATTTTTTTATTTTTATAGTACAGCGTTCACCGTGCGGGTTAAATAACATAAAACGGACTAAATCAAATGATCTTTGATTCCACCCGTTGCAGTAAGGTGTCGGCTATATTACACAGCCGACACCCGTTAAGTATGGAGCGTGCTCAGCCCGTGAACGTGCGCCATACTTCCCTTTAACGCTTTTTATGTACATGTAGGTGACAATGCGTTAAGGTAGGGGTTTATGTAATTTTTACCTCATTTTTTTTTGTTTGTTTTTTAACTTATTTTTATGGCTTTTCCATCGGAAAAGACATTTGGGGAACTTTTTATTTCATTTTATTTTTTTTACACTATACTTTTCCTCTGTAACTGGCGCTTTACATTAGGGGATATCAGCCCTGTTATAGTGACTATTGTCCGTGATAGGGCTGTGCTTGGTCTAGTTGGATACAGCAGCAGCCTCCTACTACCGGCATCTCGGCAATCGTGACCACCGGAATCAATAGAGACCGTGGCAAAAAATACTTTTGTCTTCTTTCCAGGGTCCTTGGCAGTCTCTGATGACCGGGCACCCGACATTTAGCTGCTCAATCACTCAGGCAGCAAACTTAAACCTGCACCATATATACACAGTGGGCAGTCCTCAATCGGTTAAACATCATTTTAGGAGACAATCGAAATGAAAAAACACATACATTTTGGTTATTTCCTTTGTACTTTCTCATTTATTTGGTTCTTCCATTACAAATCTTCTAATAATTACAGCTGAGAAGAAAGATCCTCATTATAGTTCTATATTTAATATGAGCCTGGGACAAGAATTTAGGAGCTATTAGAAAACACACAAGGTCCCCATGACAACTCTGCACACAAGTCACAAGGGGACATGTTGTCTTCAGGATATTTCCGTAGTGCAACCTTAGTCTGCAATATCAAGCAATCAGATCTCCGCTGTAATCTACTATACACTAAATAGATTTTTGGAACATGTCTTCTTTAAATGGACACTAACTTTTCAAACAACTTGTGGTAATCTAATAGTATTCCTGATAAATATCAACTTTGTCATTTACTTACTGTTACAATTTTCATGGATAAATGCTAAACTATATGTGAAGTTAGTGTCACATAGGGTTCGTGGACCCACTGGGCCCTACCGCCTTTGCGGTATGGTAGCTGGCCAACAGGGCGCAGGTCACAGTCTATAGGTCGTATAGGGTACCTGTGGCAGCTCGGCTGAAACTAGGCAGCAGGTAGACGTTAGGCGTGGAGTAGCAGGACAGGCGTGGTGCACAGCACGACTACAGCACGGCACTTGACCAGGATAGCACGGGATACAGGAACTGGGAACTGGAAAACACTAGGAGACCATTTGCTTAGACAAACTAGGATACGACAAACAACGCTCCGGCAAGGATCAGAAGGGCAGGGGCCTTCTTACAGTTCAGGAAATCATGTGAGTTGATGATGATGATTGTTTTTATGTGCGCGCGCACCCTACGGGACACAGCGGACCTGAGCGGAAGTGAGCGCTGGCGTCTCCTAGGAAGGCAATAGGGACCAGCGCTCACAGATCCATGGCTGCGGGCGTTGGGAGGTAAGTAAACCCGATGGACGCTACAGTTAGTGCCACTAGGTGGGAGACACACGGATGCTGCTGTTTATAGAAGTCTATGGGAAAGGAAGGGGACGCAGAAGGAGGGAGCAGGAGCACAAAGGCACAGATGCTGTTGTCTTTGAAGAGGAGAGGGGGAGCAGAAGCAGAGAGAGTAGACATAGGCTGCTGGTAAGAGTTATATGTTACCTCTGTGCTGGATTTTCCGCTACACTGCTCCTTACTGCTGTATGATGTGCTCCATGCTGCTGCAGCTACTAAGGGTGTCCTACAGAGGGATAGTAGACCAGGGTGGCTCTCTGCTCTGTGTGCAGTGTATAGAAGACATGATAGCAGTTAAGCTACACCCACTACCTCAGGGAAAACTGAGATTTAAAGATAGAGCCTGCAGAGGGAAAACTGCTAAAAGAATGCCAGATACAAGTCATGTAATAGCCACAAATAGTGTTATTGCTCCTGTACACACACATATGAGAGATTATTCTGAAAAGTCGTCTAAAAGTTAGGTTCGCTTTAAGGGTCTTTATGAAGTTTTCAAAGTGGGTTTAAAGATGTGGTTTTTATATTGGATTAAAAAAAACAGATCCATGATTATTAGGAAGCGCCTATTTTAACTAGTTGCTGACTGCCCATAGATTATAAATGCCCTGGGGGTCCACACCTATCTCTGCAAGGACGTTTTAAAACATCCAGCTGAGTTTTCTCCTCTCCCACTCCATCCCAGTTAAATATATCACTTATTTTAAGTCCTATATGTTTTGAGAAAACAAGACCAATTACATATACGTTGGCAGAGAAATAGAGCAACAATTTTCTATTAAATTGTCACATGACTAAAACTTGAATGAGGCTACTTGACAGAACACTCTTTCCCCTTTAGTAATATCATTCCACTAAGAATTTAGGCTGTTCTATGTACTGGAAACCTTTATTCCAGATTCTGATTATTAACTTCACTCTGTCTATTCCACTACATCCCACAGATGTTCTATAAAATTGGGATCCAGTGACTGTTCAGCCATTAGGATATGCAGTCCTCATTATCATGTCCATGAATTCATCCTGTGATTTGTCTCATGACACATTATATTGTTAAATGTAGACTGTGGCCAAGATTAGACTGTAACAATATTAAGTTAAGATTGTGTATGTCTCATTAGTATTTAAACAGCCAAATGTTTTGGCAAAGAACAAGCCTCATTGCCAGACAAGGTTCTGCTTTTCAAAAAAAATTATTTTATTAAGTCAAGCTTTATGTAATAAATTAATAGTGGAGGACTGAGTGTAGACCAGAATCCTGGACTGTCATGGATTTATTTTAAAGTGTTATACAAAGTGTTATAAGGTTGGAATGGAGTCAAAAGTCATAGCTTAAACTTCTTCGTGCTTGATCCATTTCTGACTTTGGCTCAAAACACTGCATGTGTGTTTCCAGCCTAATACGAATGTTATAAATTTGTCAACTTTTCTATTGTGAAACAAGATCAAATTATTTTTTAATCCTAACAGAAAATCCCATTAAAATCTCTGAGGGAAACTTCACGTTATTGCTAAATTATAAAGTAGAAGATGAAGATATCATGCAGCAGTCTTCAGGAGAAACCCCCATTACCCTTAATCTACATCCAGGACTTCACAGTACAGATCTATCATATAATTTCACTAATCATGAGGAATCTTCTCCTGACCAATCACAGATTGTTACCACAAGTACAGCTCAGAAAGGGGGTAAAAGGTTTCAATGTGGTAAACGGGTCACAAAAATCTCAGGTCTTTTAACAAACAGAAGAATTCACACAGGAGAGAAGCCATATTCATGTGCAGAATGTGGGAAATGTTTTACAAAAAAATCAAGTCTTGTTAGACATGAGAGAAATCACACAGGAGAGAAGCCATATTCATGTGCAGAATGTGGGAAATGTTTTACAGATAAATCAAGTCTTGTTAGACATGAGAGAAATCACACAGGAGAGAAGCCATATTCATGTGCAGAATGTGGGAAATGTTTTACAGATAAATCACATCTTGTTAAACATGAGGGAAGTCACACAGGAGAGAAACCATATTCATGTTCAGAATGTGGGAAATGTTTTTCAAAAAAATCACATCTTGTTAAACATGAGAGAATTCACACCGGGGAGAAACCGTATTCATGTTCAGAATGTGGGAAATGTTTTACAGATAAATCTAGTCTTGTTAGACATGAGAGAATTCACTCAGGAGAGAAGCCATATTCATGTTCAGAATGTGGGAAATGTTTTACATATAAATCACATCTTGTTATACATGAGAGAAGTCACACAGGAGAGAAGCCGTATTCATGTTCAGAATGTAGGAAATGTTTTACAGATAAATCAAGTCTTGTTAAACATGAGAGAAGTCACACAGGAGAGAAATTATATTAGTGTCCAGAATGTGGTAAATGTTTTACTACTAAAGGCAAACTTAGGGCTCATCAGAGAAGTCACACAGGGGAGACGCCATTTTGATGTTCTATATGTGAAAGATGTTTTACAAAGAAATTTACATTTTAGAACTCCGCAGAGAATTCACATGGAGTAGAAACCATAATCTCGTTTAGAATGTGGGACATGCTATAAGAGCAAAAAAAAAGATTTTAAACACATCAGATTATTCACAGACTTTAACCCCTTAGTGACCAGCCTATTGTAGGCCTTAATGACCAATCTATTTATAAAAAATTTCTGTCGTCTCATTCAAAGAGCTATAACTTTTTTATTTTTGTCGACATATCTGTATAAGGTCTTTTTTGCTGGACAAGTTGTATTTTGTGACAGCACCATTTTGTGGTACATAGAATTTATTGATTAACTTTTCTAAAAAAAAGTTGGGGGGGGGGATAGAAAAAACGCAATTTCGGCACACTTTTTTGCATCCTAAGTTTACGCCGTTTACCGTGTGGTATAAATAACGATTGCAACAATACCAAATTGATATAGATTTGGTATGTTTTACTACTTTTAGCCTGTAAAAACACTTTTTAAAAACAAATTATTTGTGTTTTGTGTCTCCATATTTGAAGAGCCATGTCTTATTTTCTTTTTCCGCCGATGCAGTTGTATGAGGGCTTTTTTTTTTTTTTGCGGGACAACTTTTAGTTTTTATTGGTACCGTTTTGGAGTACATATGACTTTTTGATCACTTTTTATCATATTTTTTAAGGCAGGATTCACAGAAAACATCGATTTTTTTTTTTTTTTTTTTTATTTTATTTTTGACGGCGTTCACAGTCATGTAATAACTTTATAGTCGTAGTGGACGCGGCGATACCAAATATTTGTAACTTTTTTACCTTTTTTTTTAATAATAATAAAGCATATTCTAAGGGAAAAATGTGTTTTTTTTTTATTAACTTCTTCAATTTTTTTTTTTTTACTAGTCCCACCAGGGGACTTAACTAAGCGATTCTCCGATCGATTTTATAATACACTGCAATACTTCTCTATTGTTGGTATTAGTGCCTGTCCGTGTAAATCGGACTTGCATCCGGAAGGCCATGCCTCTGGCATGACTAGAAGGTATTCTTTACATTCAGACCCGGGGGACTTTATTAGGACACCCCGGCTTCCATAGAACACCAGCACTCTGCCATCATGCGCAGGGTGCCGGTGCGTTGAGAGAGGGAGCTCCCTCTTTCCAAAACCACTCGGATGCGGCGCTCGCTATTGAGTGACGCATCTGAGGGGCTAAACTGATATCGATCTCACCCGTTAGAGCAGGGATCGTGAAAAGGCGTATTCAAGGTCACTAATGGGTTAAACAGCCAATAAGACTGTTTATTTTTTTGGGTGGAATTAGTCTGGATCTGCCAAACACCCAAATTATATTTACCTGAGATCAACTGTGACCGGGATCTTGAAGGAAAAGTATTGTGGATATAAGGAAGAAAAGAAAAGCCTGGGTTACTTACAAAGCAGAGAAGCTGAATTGTCACCATGAACCTCGCTTCTTATTACCGTATTCATAAATTCCCCTGCACTGCAGGAGAATCCAGACTGACCGTAAGGACAATGTAAACTTATTGTTTTGAACATATATGGATATTTTAGATTTAACTTTCATTAAAACAGTATAAAAAGATGAAGGTGATGGAATTGAAGAAAACAAAAACCACTAACAAAGTAACTTTCTAATTTCATAAAAGAAATATTCACAGATTTATTTTCATGAAAGGAAATGTCATAAGTGTATTTATCACTGAATTAGAATCAAGGTTTGTGCCCAAAATCCCCCCCCCCCCCCATGTGGTGGGGAATGGCCGCACAATTTTTCTTGTAATATCCCAATATTTAACGGCTAAATCGTGTGTCCATTTGTCATCTATGTGGTTGTGGTTGACGTTCCGTCTGTTCTTACCCTCGGGATAGATTCACTTGTGGCAGATTTGTAGCATAAATTTCTGAAACTGTCAATAGTTTCATACATCTGAGTGGGGTTGTTTCTGCAGCATGCACATGGATTCTGAAATCACCATTCAGATGAGTGGAACAGCCGCCGACATTTCTGACACAAAACTGCTATTTGTGAACTGGAATCACACATGCACTTTAGCTAAAAAAAAAGCTCATGAAAAACTGCACCTCAAAGCCATAAGTGGATCCAGCAGGAAAGAGAAGTATAAGTCCTTCATTTATATTTCCCAATCCTTTTTAATACGCTCTTAGATTTGCCTAAAAAAAACTGCATGTGTGATTCCAGACTTAGACAGGATCCAGGAGGAACGTGTCTCATTTAAACCCCTGACGTTTGGTTTCCCTCTGTTAGTGAAATGTGTGGTATCTCCATGCCGAGAACCAGAGCGCTCTGAGGCCTTCAGAAAGGTTATAGATGTCTATGATTCAGGAAAGAGCAGTTGTAGATGGTTTTCTGGACAGTGGAATGATTAACATCTAATAGTTTGACCATTTTCCCTTTTGGAACATGGAAACACCAGTAGACCCGCCACGGAATGATCAATAAAAAGAAATGGAGGATTCTTGAATGGCCAAGTGAAAGCCTAGTTCTGATTACCATCAAGATGCTGTGGGGAGATGTAAAACTGGTTGTGCATGCTCCACATGAAAGAGTAGGAAACGTCATCTCCCCTATAAGAGACTAGTAGACCGTAAAGCCCCATTCATATCTGCAAATTTTATACAGTATTTTGCATCAGTATTTATAAGACAAAACTAGGAGTAGGTCCAAGACATGGAAAACATGCAGATCTTTCCATTATACTTTTCTCTGTTTATGTTCCGCTCCCAGTTTTGGCTTACAAATACTGATGCAAAATATGCACGTGTGAATGAGGCCTTATAAAAGAAACGCCTGCTGGAGGTTGTTTTTGTCAAAGGGGCAGAACCATGTATTTGAGCCGTACATGGAAGTGGCATATCTGTGAGGTGGGTTTTTTTTTTTGTTTTTTTTCTTTTATCTTTTTATACTGTATGAATGAAGATTAAATATTATCACACATGGCAACAGATGTAAAGAAAAAAATATTACATGGGGTGTCTTTACGTGACTCTAGTCGGAGACTTCGACACTACAGGCGCCATACATGTGTAGTTTTGGAGGGTAGAAGAAAGATTGTGAGTAAAACTAAAACGACATTAGGGTTTCACCTTACACATGAAAAACTTTATAGTTGTGTTACCATCCACAGATCAGGGTTTACATGAACTACCGTTCCTGTCCTGACACAGCCGCGCAATGATCGCCCATCATCTTACACTAAACCTTATGTGTAAAGTGTTGTTAGAATTTTATTGTGCAATAAAGTGCTTGTTTCTCACAATGTTTTTTGTTATTTTCGGTGTTCGTTGAATTGGGTTATATCCATGTACGTAAAAGGGGTTATCTGTCTGTTTACAAGGCAATGATGTCACATCACATGGTAAGGATTGGCTGCCTTGGAGACAAGACATGGTGCCATGACACCTTATAAACATAGAGAAGCGGGAAGCTGCAATGTGAGAATGCTGCAGAATAAAGGAGTATTCCCAAAACAGGATAACAGAATATGCCATAAATGTCTGGTAGATGCAGGTCCCGTCTCGGGGACTCCGCACCTATGTAAAAAACAGGGTTCCCCTGACCTGCATGATGAGTAGGCTGCTGCATAATAGCGAAGAATGCATCGAGAGGTGGCCGTGAATGGGCATACACTAGATCCATTTTCCTAAAAAAAAGTCTTGGTTTAAGGCCTCAGATCTAGATTTTTCCGGCTTAGGATGTCCACAACCATGTTTTCTGATCCTTTTAGAGGGACAGATTTTACTTGGCCCAGATGACAAATAGTATTGTCAGAGAGAATCTTGACACGGTGATGTCTTGATTGTAGAAAGATAAATTTTGTGGTTTTCCAGACCGCTCTCAATTCCTGGTAATTTGAAGATCTTAACCAGATGTCCTGAGGCCAAATTCCCTGTAGACATTTGTCCCGAAAATAAGACCCAAAGGTTGTTTCATATTTGCTCAGGAATGTAGAGATTATATTAAGATTCTTCTGACTAAAGCCATGAACAAAAAATAATAAGAAATTCCACACTGTAAATGTGAAGAGAATTGTCCAAAGATAACGTGAAGTCATAAAGGATTGGAGGAACTGCTGACATATTCTCATCCAGTTCCATGGGAAAAATAAAAAAAGTAATAAGGGGAAAAAAATGAACAGAACGGCGCTACATAGGAGGAGTACAATCAACAGTCACCATAAATCAATTAGGCAATACTTCGCTTCTTACATTATACTAATAATGAGCCGTGCCCACCCAGAGATGACACCAGTTTCAAAACGACATATTATTTGAAAGAAATTATTTTGTTTTAATTCCCAGCCCAATTCAAATAACTTCTGTGAAAAAACTATGGGGTCAAAATGGTCACAACACCCATAAATGAATTCCTTGAGGGGTGTAGTTTCCAAAATGGGGTCACTTCTGGTGGGTTTCCATTGCTTTGATACCTCTGGGGCTCTGCAAATGCGATATGGCACCCGAAAACCAATCCAGCAAAATCTGGACTCCAAAGAACAAATAGCGCTCCTTTCCTTCTGAGCCCTCCCATGGGCCTAAACGGCAGTTTATCACCACAAATGTGGTATTGCCACACTCAGGACAAATTGGGCAACAAAATGGAGTATTTTATTTCTTGTGAAAATAAGAATTTTTCAGCTAAAATGACATATTATTGGAAAAAATATATATTTTTTTTAATTCCCAGCCCAATTCAAATAAGATCTGTGAAGAAACTATGGGGTCTAAATGGCCATATTACCCATAAATGAATTCCTTGAGGGATGTAGTTTCCAAAATGGGGTCACTTCTGGTGGGTTTCCATTGCTTTGATACCTCCCTTCTGAGGCCTCCCATGGGCCCAAACGGCAGTTTATCACCACAAATGGGGTATTGCCGCACTAAGGACAAATTGGGCAACAAAATGGGGTATTTTGTTCCCTGTGAAAATAAGAAATTATTATCACAAATGACATTTTATTGGAAAAAATTACATTTTTTTCATTTCACAGCCCAATTCAAATACGTGCTGTGAAAAAACTGTGCGGTCAAAATGGTAACAACAACCATAAATGAATTCCTTGAGGGGTGTAGTTTCCAAAATGGGGTCACTATTTGGGGATTCCTACTGTTTTGGCACCTCAACACCTTTTCAAACCTGGCATGCTGCCTAAAATATATTCTAATAAAAAAGAGGCCTCAAAATGCACTAGGTGCTTCTTTGCTTCTAGGGCTTGTGTTTTATTCCACAAGCGCAGTAGAGCCACATTTGGGACATTTCTAAAAACTGCAGAATCTGGACAATACATATTTAGTAGTGTTTCTCTGGTAAAACCTTCTGTGTTACAGAAAAAAAATTGAATAAAATTGAAATTCAGCAAGAAAAATTAAATTTGCAAATTTCACCTCCACTTTGCTTTAATTCCTGTGAAATGCCTAATGGGTTAAACAACGTTTTAAATGCTGTTTTGAATACTTTGAAGGGTCTAGTTTTTAAAATGGGGTGTTTTATCAGGGTTTCTAATACATAGGCCCCTCAAAGCCACTTCAGAACTCAAGAGGTACCTTAAAAAAAAGGCTTTTGACATTTTCTTAAAAATATGAGAAATTGCGGTTTATGTTCTAAGCCTTGTAACGTCCAAGAAAAATAAAAGAATGTTCAAAAAACGATGCCAATCTAAAGTAGACATATGGGAAATGTGAACTAGTAACTATTTTGGGTGGTATAACCGTCTGTTTTACAAGCAGATGCATTTAAATTCTGAAAAATGCTATTTTTTCAAAATTTTCTCAAAATTTTGCAATTTTTCACCAATAAACACTGAATATATCGACCAAATTTTACCACGAACATGAAGCCCAATGTATGGTTGTGTTCAGATAGCACTGGTTTCCTTGGGTGCTCGAGGTAGGGTCCCAACCCGGATATAGGTTAAGAATTTTAGTCGGCACACCTTGCCTGTATTTCAAAATTAATTTATTAGGACTCTCAAGATGGATGCCAGAGGCTATATGTGCGACGTCGACGTTTCGGTCGATTAGACCTTCGTCGGGCACTGAGCCGTACTGGGAACTGGATCGTTGCGTAACTATACTGTGTTGTAGCGCTGCTATGAATAGAAATTGGCGGCCTACCGCTCTTCATGGGCGCTCATGAAGAGCGGTAAGCCGCCAATTTCTATTCATCGACCGAAACGTCGACGTCGCACATATAGCCTCTGGCATCCATCGTGAGAATCCTAATAAATTAATTTTGAAATACAAGCAAGATGTGCCGACTACAATTCTTACCCATGAAGCCCAATGTGTCACGAGAAAACAATCTCAGAATCACTTGGATAGGTTTAAGCATTCCGACATTATTACCACATAAAGTGAAATATGTCAGATTTGAAAAATGGGCTCTGAGCCTTAAAGAGGCTCTGTCACCAGATTTTGCAACCCCTATCTGCTATTGCAGCAGATAGGCGCTGCAATGTAGATTACAGTAACGTTTTTATTTTTAAAAAACGAGCATTTTTGGCCAAGTTATGACCATTTTTGTATTTATGCAAATGAGGCTTGCAAAAGTACAACTGGGCGTGTATTATGTGCGTACATCGGGGCGTGTTTACTACTTTTACTAGCTAGGCGTTGTGTATAGAAGTATCATCCACTTCTCTTCACAACGCCCAGCTTCTGGCAGTGCAGACACAGCCGTGTTCTCCAGAGATCACGCTGTGTCGTCACTCACAGGTCCTGCATCGTGTCAGACGAGCGAGGACACATCGGCACCAGAGGCTACAGATGGTTCTGCAGCAGCATTGGCGTTTGCAGGTAAGTCGATGTAGCTACTTCCCTACAAATGCTGATGCTGCTGCAGAATCAACTGTAGCCTCTGGTGCCGACACGATGCAGGACCTGTGAGTGACGTCACAGATCTGCACTGCCAGAAGCTGGGTGTTGTGAAGAGAAGTGGATGATACTTCTATACACAACGCCCAGCTAGTAAAAGTAGTAAACACGCCCCGATGTACGCACATAATACACGCCCAGTTGTACTTTTACTTTTCAACACGCCCAGTTGTACTTTTGCAAGCCTCATTTGCATAAATACGAAAATGGTCATAACTTGGCCAAAAATGCTCGTTTTTTAAAAATAAAAACGTTACTGTAATCTACATTGCAGCGCCTATCTGCTGCAATAGCAGATAGGGGTTGCAAAATCTGGTGACAGAGCCTCTTTAAGGCCAAAACTAGGCTGTGTCCTTAAGGGGTTAACATCCCCCATATGTCTACTTTAGATTGGCATCGTTTTTTGAACATTCTTTAATTTTTGTAGGACGTTACAAGGCTTAGAACTTTAGCAGCAATTTCTCACATTTTCAAGAAAATTTCAAAAGGCTATTTTTACAGGGGCCACTTCAGTTGTGAAGTGGCTTTGATCGCCTTATATATTATAAACCCCCAATAAGTTACACCATTTTAAAAAACTGCGCCCCTCAAAGTATTCAAAACAGCATTTAGAAAGTTTCTTAACCCTTTAGACATTTCGCAGGAATTAAAGCAAAGTAGAGGTGAAATTTACGAAGTTTATTTTTTTTTTTGCAGAAATTCATTTTGAATCCATTTTGTTTGTAACACAGAAAGTTTTAGCAGAGAAATGCAACTCCATATTTATTGCCCAGGTTCTGCAGTTTTAGGAAATATCCTACATGTGGCCCTAGTGTGGTAATGGACTGAATCACTGGCCTTAGAAGCAAAGGAGCACCTAGAGGATTATAAGGCCTCCTTTCTATTAGAATATATTTTAGGCACCATGTCAGCTTTGAAGAGGTTTTGTGGTTCCAAAACGGTGGAAATCTCCCAAAAGTGACCCCATTTGGGGAAACTACACCCCTCGAGGAATTTATTTAGCAGTATAGTAAGCATTTTGACCCCACAGTTTTTTTGCATATATTATTGGAACTAGGCCATGAAAATGAAAATGTACATTTTTTTAAATAAAATGTAGGTTTAGCTAATTTTTCTTCATTTCCAAAAGGACTAAAAAGATAAAAAGCGCCTCCTCATTTGTAGAGCAGTTTCTCCCGAGTAAAACAATACTTCACATGTGGTCATAGACGGCTATTTGGACACACGGCGAGGCTGAGAAGGGAAAGAGCGCCATTTGGCTCTTGGAGCTCAAATTTAGGAATGGTTTGAGGAGGCCATGTCGCATTTGCAAAGCCCCTAAAGGGGACAAGAGACAGTGGAAACCCCCAACAATTGACCCCATTTTAGAAACTATACCCCTTCAGGAAATTATCTAGGGGTATAGTGAGCATTTTGACCCCACAGGTTTTTTGCATACATTTTTGGAATTAGGTCGTAAAAATGAAAATCTAAATTTTTTTAAATAAAATGTACGTTTAGCTAATTTTTTTTTCATTTCCACAAAGACTAACGGAGAAAAACCACCACAACATTTGTAAAGCAATTTCTCCCGAGCAAAACAATACCCCATACGTGGTCCTAAACGGCTGTTTGGACACATGCGAGGGTTTAGAAGGGAAAGAGCACCATTTGGTTTTTGGAACTCAAATTTAGCTGGAATGGTTTGCGGAGGCCATTTCCCAATAGCAAAGCCCTGAGGGGACAAAACAGTGGAAACCCCCAGCAAGTAACCCCATTTTGGAAACTACACCCCTTGTGAAAATTATCTAGGGGTTAGTGAAAATTTTGACACCATAGGTGTTTTACAGAAATTATATAAAGAAGCAGGGGATCTCAGCAGCCACAGAGCTCTGTACAGTTGTACGATGCCAACCAAGCATATATTAGCAGAGAAGAAAGAAAGAGGGAGGAACAAATCCTGCTGTAAAGAGGCATTCGGCTCAATTGGCTATAAAAATACAAAATTTATTAAATGGTACGACTAAAATTTACGATCTTGCATGAAATGACAAACCAACAAGCAGACATCGCAAGCCCGGCCGGGTAATTGGTAACATGATTCACCAAGTATGAAGAACAATCTTACTAAGAACACCATATGCTAGAAAAATTGTAAGGTTACTCCAAGGTTACTTCCACATTGCAGTCTCTGGCGGGTGTGTGCAGTTGTAGCCAGTGAATCCTCCAGTTCTCCAGCATGTGTTTCAGTCTCCAGACCAAACCATGAATTGCCGGCGTGACTTCCTCAGAGCTTATGTTAGGGCATCGACATAGGTCGTCTATATCAGAGGAATACCAGCCAATAGTATGGATCAATCTGTCGAGCCGCTTATTAACCCTAGTTGTTCCAAATCAGACTGAGGTAGGTAATTGCAATAATATACAATACAATACAAGTAATTTTTTTAATTTCTTGAAGTTTTCCCTCTGACTATCCCCATAGCGGAAGAGGTTTAGAACGGGACAGGAAATAAATAAGAAAGAAGTTGAAAAAATTATATAATAATAAATAAACGACAAACAAAAAGAAAATAAGACAAAATAAATAAAGGGGGAGGGGGATAAATATGCGAGCCGGTTCCCAAGAGCCAACCCAGGAACTGATTACAGTCACCCGGGTAGGATCTCGAGACCCGGGGCGCATCAGAATGCATATAATTTAAATTCATAGAGACCTAAGAGGGGTCAGCAATAAAATATCATGGACCCACATCTTCTCCTCTTGGAATTGGGAGTAATCTTAACCATCACCCCCATATTTTCTGGGGATATATGGAGGTAGGGATGCAGGCCGGGTCACAAGAGTCGAACCGCGCACTGGATACAGTCACGCGGGTCGAGTCTCGGGACCCGGGCCGCATCAAAGGAACATATATAATTTGAGTCCATTGTTCAGGCCAAGAGGGGCCAATGATTTCAGGTTATAGATCCATATGCTCCCTTTTTTTAAGTAGAGAGCAATCCCGGTTACCACCCCTATTGTTCTTTGGAAGTTGGTATTATAACGGTTCTAACCGGTTTGTTTGTGGACCCTCTGTGTCGTCCTGGAGATGGTGCTTGTAACCCAGGGCAACGCTTGGCACAGCATGTTTAGAGGCAGTCGGATCTATAGGCCAGAAGTCACGACAGGCAGCAGACATCGAAACGGGTATCGATAGCAATAGGTCAAGGCAGGCGGCAGGCAAGGATAGTCAAGTTCAGGCAGAGGTCAAAGCGGGAAATCCAGACAAAGGCAGAAGGAACGGTAACAGGGAACCAGGGTACAGGGAAGCTCACGGGGAACTTGGTTGAACAAGCAAGGATTCAGAGGGAGGAGGATCCTTAAATAGGAAGTCTTGGAATTTTGGCACGCGCTGTCCCTTTAAGAAGGGAAGAGTCGGCGCGCGCACCCTCTAGTGGCTGCAGCCGCACATCGTGGATGACGACCACAGAGGTAGGTAAGAGAAGCACTTACCCGACGCCGCCCAGAGACAGCAGAGCGTCCGGATCAGGTAAGTGGAGCTCGGGACGAGCAAGATGGAATGGAGGGTGCAGGAACCGGAGCAGAGTCTGTGGAAGAGGCAGGGAACGGCGCGGCAGCTATTACAGTACCTGTAAAGGATCTGCCAGACACAGCTTCTGTGTCGAGGCCCGTGGTTAATCAGTCTGCACCTGCTCCTAGGTCTGATAGAGTGACTCGATCTGCTACCACTCAGGCTTGTAGGCTCAGGAGTGGGAGAACCTATCACAGCCTGGCCAGTCGGTTCTAGCTCCCGCCCTCGGTCGATTTATACCTTCATTTCCTGCTTGTCATTGTCTGTGATTCTATCCTGTTTCCTGGCTCTGCTGCTGCTGCTTGTACTTTTTGTCATCTGCTTCATTTTGACCCTGGCTTTACTGACTACGCTCCTGCTCTGCATTTGGTACCTCGTACACTCCTGGTTTGACTCGGCTAGTTCCCTATGCCTGTTGCTCACGGTTTTGCCGTGGGCAACTGCCCCATTTCCCTTAACTGCTGTGTACCCTTGTCTGTTTGTCTGTCGTGCACATATTGAGTGTAGGGACCGTCACCCAGTTGTACGCCGTCGCCTAGGACGGGCCGTGCAAGTAGGCAGGGACTGAGTGGCGGGTAGATTAGGGCTCACCAGTCTGTTCCCCTACCCCGTTATTACAGTAGCCCCCTTTATGCCCCCTCTTTTTTGGCTTGCTAGGGAACCTGCGTTCAAAGTCCTTGATGAGAGCTGGGCCGTTGACATTCTCCACGGGCTCCCGTGATCTCTCCTCAGGACCATAATCTTTCCAGTCCACCAGGTACCACAATCTCCCCCGTGTTCTTTTGACATCTAGGATCTGTTGAATCTCAAACACTGCATCAGGAGCAGGATGAGCAGGAATTTTTTTGGGAAAATCTGTTCAATATATTAGGTTTTAGCAGAGAAATATGGAAGGAATTAGAGGTTTTCAGAGACTGGGGGAGGCGAAGTCTGAAAGTTACTGGATTGATTTGTTCTGCTATCTCATAAGGACGCAGAAAACGAGGAGCCAGCTTGTAACAAGGAGTCTTCAGACGATCTTGCGATTTTTATCCGCGTTACATTTGAACCTGGCTACGGCTTTGTGGATGGAGTCCTTGGCCTCCTGCCATATATGTACAAAGTCACGGTGGACCATGTTAGCAGCTGGAACCTCAGAAAGTACAGAAACTGGTAGAAGTATTCCTGGGTGCTGGCCACACACAAAGAAGAAAGGAGAAGAGCGGGTAGATTCCCCCGTATGGTGGTTGTAGGCAAATTCGGCCCATGGAAGTAGACTTGCCAAGTCGTCTTGTCGTGGAGACACAAAATTTCTGAGGAAACTTTCAAGTATTTGATTAATCCGCTCTACTTGACCGTTGGATTTGGGATGGTAAGCGGAAGAGAAGTCAAGTTTGACCTCCAGCAGTTTGCACAAGGCTCTCCAGAACTTGGATGTGAACTGTACTCCTCTGTCAGAGACAATATGTTTAGGAAGACCATGAAGGCAAAAGATGTGCTTGATAAACAGTGTAGCCAGTCGGGAAGACGATGGAAGACCTGGAAGGGTTACAAAATGCGCCATTTTGGAAAAGCGATCCACGACTACCCAGAACACGGTACAACCAGCGGAACTTGGCAGATCGGTAATGAAGTCCATTGCAATGTGCGACCAGGGAGAGTCAGACACGGGGAGAAGATGCAAAAGACCAGCAGGTCTCAAATGGGAGACTTTATTCTGAGAGCATGTGGAGCAGGCTGAAACAAAGTCTTTAGTATCTTGGGACATGGAAGGCCACCAGTACTGACGACTAATCAAATTGAGAGTCTTTTTGATGCCAAGGTGCCCAGAAACCCTGGAGGCATGATCCCAGCGAAGAACACAATCCCTTTGTTTAGGTGGTATGTAGGTCTTCCCTCGAGGAATGTGTACCACTTCAGCTGGGGCAGTGATAATAATACGTTTTGGATCTATAATAAACTGAGGACTGGGCTCTTGATCTGTGGGGTCAAAAGAGCGAGATAATGCGTCAGCTTTGGTATTCTTTTCAGCGGGTCTGTAGTGAAGATGGAAATCAAATCTGGAGAAAAATGCCCACCGTGCTTGGCGAGGATTCAGGCGTTGAGCAGATTGCAGGTAAAGGAGGTTTTTATGATCTGTGTAGATGATAATAGGATGCCGCGCACCCTCTAGCAAATGTCTCCACTCCTTCAGGGCCAATTTAATAGCCAACAGTTCTTTATCTCCAATACCATAATTTTTTTCAGCAGGTGTAAAAGATTTGGAAGAAAAGCCACAGACCACAAGTCACCCTCTACAACTCTTTTGTGAAAGAATAGCTCCGACTCCCACAGATGAAGCATCGACCTAAAGAACAAAGGGTTTGGTGGAATCCGATCTATGTAGGACTGAAGCAGAAGAGAAGGGAATTTTAAGAGCCTGGATTGCGGCTTCGGCCTCCGTGGCCCAGTCTTTGGCATTAACCCCCTTTTTGGTCAGTGCAGAAATAGGAGCTGTCATAGAGGAGAAGTGAGGAATAAACTAGCGGTAATAATTTGCGAATACCATCAGGCGTTGGACAGCTTTGAGTCCTTGCGGACGAGGCCGTTTGAGAATTGAGGACAGCTTGGCTGGATCCATTTAAAGCCCCTGGTCGGAAATGACATATCCCAGGAAAGGCAGGGTGGTTTTCTCGAAGAGGCATTTTTCCAGTTTAGCAAACAGAGAGTTCTGTCACAGACGCTGTAACACTTGACGCACATGCACACGATGAGTTTGAATATTAGGAAAAAAGATTAAAATGTCATCTAGGTATACCACCACACAGCCGTACAACAGATCTCGAAAAATGTCATTAACAAAAGCCTGTAAAACCGCAGGAGCATTACAAAGTCCAAAGTGCATGACCAGGTATTCAAAATGCCCATCACGAGTGTTGAATGCGGTTTTCCATTAGTCTCCCTCGCGGATACGGATGAGATCATAGGCTCCACGAAGGTCTAGTTTGGTGAAAATTCTTACCCCCTGTAGGCGGTCAAAGAGTTCAGAGATCAACGGTAACGGGTACTTGTTCTTTAAGGTGATATTATTCAACCCACGGTAATCAATACAAGGACGCAGGGAGTCATCTTTTTTCCCCACAAAGAAAAACCCTGCGCCAGCAGGAGAAGAAGACTTACGGATGAATCCTCTCACCAGATTCTCTTGGATATACCGAGACATGGCCTCCGTCTCGGGAAAAGACAAAGGGTAGACTCTACCTCTGAGAGGCGTGGCGTTGTGGACCAGGTCAATGGCAAAGTCGTACGGCCTATGAGGTGGCAGCGATTCAGCTTGTTGTTTGCAGAAAATATCAGAAGCTTTTATATGGAGTAGGAAGTCCTGCTGAGTTAGGTTCTGTAGGCTTAGGCATGGATAGGCGAATAGTTTGTAGACAATGTTGGTGACAGAAGTCACTCCAGCAGGTAATTTGACCTCCAGTCCAAACAATAACAGGAGAGTGCTTCTGCAAACACGGTAGACCCAGTAGCAAAGGGTTCAGAGATTTCTTTAAAACATAGAAGGAGATACGTTCCCAATGCAAGGCACCCCTGTTAACATGAAAATGGGCTCGGTGACAAGATAGATAGTCTCCTGTAAAAGCCTCCCATCCACAGAAGCAATGGACAAAGGTTTGGTTAGTTTTTGAACTGGGATTTGGTAGCGATTTACAAAAGCTGGCACAGGGAATTCCCAGCGGATCCGGAATCTAGAAAGGCTTGGACGCAGAAAGTAGTTCCTACAAAGGACCGTTTTGCTGGTATGGTCATCTTTTAAGAGGGTGATACTCCACCTAGGGTAGCCTCTCCTACTTGCCCTAGGCGTTTGAGTTTTCCGGCCTCACTGGACAGTCCTTGAGGAAGTGCGTTTTTCCACCACAGTATAAACATAAGTTCAACTTGCGTCTATTCTGGCGCTCCTCAGGCGTGAGTCTTGTTATCTCCACCTGCATATGTTCATGCGACCGAGAAGAAGATGAGGCAAGAAGAGGCCTTTGGAAGGTTGGTGCCAACCGTGATGTCCGATTGCCCCGAGCAGATTCTTGTTGTCTCTCACGGAAACGTATGGCAATCCGATTGGCAAGAGTGATCAAGTCATCCAAGAATGGTGGAAAGTCTCTGCCAGCAAGTTCATCCTTGATTCGGCCTGCCAGACCCTCCCAGAAGGTAGATACTAGAGCCCCGTTATTCCACCGGAGTTCTGTAGCCAGGGTGCAGAATTGAATTTCGTATTGACCTACAGTGGAGGTTCCTTGCTGGAGCTTGAGAAGAGAGGAAGCTGCTGAAGATGCCCAACCCGGCTCTTCAAACACCTTTTTAAATGTGGAGAGAAAGTTCTGAATATTATACATTATGGGGTCGTTTCTCTCCCACAAGGGCGATGCCCACACCAGCGCTTCGCCAGAAAGCAGGGACAGGATGTAGGCCACCTTAGCCCGGACTGAGGAAAAACGATGCACCATGACCTCAAAATAAGGGGGGACATGATTAACTTCTATAAATATATATATGGCACATAGAAAAAATATGGTGAAATCCTGTTCTATGTAAAACCCCCTCAAAAAACCAGGGGGCACTCCCTCCGTCTGGAGAAAAAAAGGTTCAATATGCAGAGACGACAAGCCTTCTTTACTGTGAGAACTGTGAATCTGTGGAATAGCCGACCGCAGGAGCTGTCACAGCAGGGACAGTAGATGGCTTTAAAAAAGGCTAAGATAATTTCCTAGAACAAAAAAATATCAGCTCCTGTGTTCAATGTGTAGAAATTTTGTATCCTCCCTTCCCTTTTCCGATCCTTTGGTTTAACTTGATGGACAGATATCTGTTTTCAACCATACTATGTATCTATGTAATAGGCTAAACAAAGTGACTGTTGATTGTACTCCTCCTATGTAGCGCCGTTCTGTTCATTTTTTTTCCCTTATTACTTTTTTTTTTTTCCCATGGAACTGGATGAGAATATTTCAGCAGTTCCTCCAATCCTTTATGACTTCACGTTATCTTTGGACAATTCTCTTCACATTTACAGTGTGGAATTTCTATTTATTTTTTGTTCATGGCTTTAGTCAGAAGAATCTTAACATAATCTGTAATGACGGGGTGGGAGACAGACAGGTGAGCCCTAATCTACCCGCCACTCAGTCCCTGCCTACTTGCATGGCCTTTCCTAGGTGACGGCGTACAACTGGGCGACGGTCCCTACACTCAATATGTGTACGACAGACAAACAGACAAGGGTACACAGAAGCTAAGGAAAATGGGGCAGTTGCCCACCGCAACACCGTGAGCAACAGGAGTAGTGAACGAGCCGAGTCAAACCAGGAGTGTACGAGGTACCAAACGCAGAGCAGAAGTGTAGTCCGTAAGCCAGGGTCCAAATGAAGCAAGGTCAATAATAATAGCAGGACCAGCAGAGCCAGGAAACAGGAAAGAATCACAGGCACTGGAGGAGCAGGAAATGAAGTTATAAATAGACAGAGGGCGGGAGCTAGCTCCATTTGGCCAGGCTGTGATAGGTTCTCCCACTCCTCAGCCTCCCAGCCTGATTGGTAGCAGATCGAGTCACTCTATCAGACCTAGGCACAGATGCAGGCTGATTAACCAAGGGCGTCGACGAAGAAGCTGTGTCAGGCAAATCCATTACATAATCTCTACATTCCTGAGCAAATATGAAGCAACCTTTGGGTCTTATTTTCTGTACAAATGTCTACAGGGAACTTGGCCTCAGGACATCTGGTTAAGATCTTCAAATTACCAGGAATTGAGAGCGGTCTGGAAAACCGCAAAATTGACCTTTCTACAATGAAGACATCACCATGTCAAGATTCTGTCTGACAATACTATTTATGTCATCTGGGCCAAGGAAAATATGTCCCTCTTATCAGTCCATCTAAAATGACCAGAAAAGTGTCATTTCTACTCACCGTAAATTATCTTTCCTTTAGTCCTAGCAGCAGCACCCATGGGGATATTCTATCCTCCTAGAATATAGGACAGGTGGTATCAATGTATTTGAATTAATTGGCTACCCTATAAGAGCCATCCTCACAGTTGGTCACATCGTGTATTTATAACAGTAAAAGAAAAAAAAACCCACACCGATTTAAGGTCTATTGAATTAAACATCTTATTGGGGGGGGGAAGCAGTGCTGCTGCTAGGACTAAAGGAAAAATAATTTACGGTAAATAGAAATTACACTTTCCTTGACGTCCTCAGCAGCATCACCCATGGGGATGTAGCACGTAACCATTTTACGGTGGGTCTTCTTAAATTGCAGACAAAATGACCGCTCGACCAAAAGCCGTTTCTCCATCTTTTCTGATGTCTAGCTTATAATGTTTTACAAACGTATGTGGAGAGGTCCACGAGGCTATTCTGCAGATCTGATCGATTGGAATGCAGCTTCTCTCTGCCCGTGACATGGATATGGCTCTAGTAGAGTGAGCTCTGAGGCTCTGTGGAGTCTGTAAACCAGCCTGCGTGTAGCAGATAGTAATAACCTCCCTTATCCATCTAGACAGGGATGACTTAGATGATTTTTGGCCCTTATTTTGGCCTTGAAATGATAGAAAAAATCTTAGGATTTTCTAAACTCTTTGGTTCGATAAATATATGACCCCTGGAAGAAGCCGGAAGTACCGGCAAAACGCGCGTCGGGTTTCTTTTAAAATCATCATCAATGTTAGATGTCCACACATTGCTCCGCACTGTTCAATAACAGTCTGATTCAATCATTCATCCGGCAGAATATCTGCCCTAATTAGGGACCAAATCACGTCAATACCGCATGCTGGGCTGCTCATTCAGTCACAGTGCATAGAGGGACGGAGCAGAGCTATGTTTGAGATCTGAACACACTCAAACAGCTGATCGCGCCTCACCTCCTCTCAGCCCTTCCCACGTAAATGTGACTGACTTTTGGCAGCCCAGTTTGCACAAAGAAAACAAACTTCGTTACGGTGGTCTAACTGCCTGACCGCCAGAATACTTACGGTTACGTGGGACTGGAGATCACTGTAAAAGCACACTACCTGTGTGGCCGCCTGCCCGTCAATGCGGCTGATCTGTCACTCCTTCCTGTAGAGTTGTCCTTACGTAGCAGTCACAACAACTCTGCTATGCCGAGCCTATACACAGAGGACTAGATGTGAACACATTATACTGCAGTCACATCTAGCGAAGGTTTCTCTACTGCCGCTTGCGGTCGCACTTACACAGCTGATCGCGGCTCACTTATTAGCCCTTATAAATCGTGACCAACCCTGGCAGCTAAGTTTGTTTACAATTAAACAGGCTTTGTTGTAGTTATATAACTCCCTGACAGGCATATCAGCTGTGCGGCCACCCGTCCATGACTGTGGCTTATCCCTTACTACCTTCTCCTGTGGAGTTGCCAATACGCAGCAGTTTCAACTCTGCTGTGTCGTGCCTGCTCACACAGGACTGCATGTATATGTTACACATTGTATCACATTGATGCAGAGGTTTCTCCACCGCTGGGCTTTATTTACAGCCCGTTGGAGGAACTTTTAGTTTCAAATGTTATCTGTCTGTTTCCTCACCAACACTGAGGGGGACAGTCATTTATAATTCTTTAACACTATAGTCTGTGGACCAGTGTAGGGACTATTTCAGTTTCACCACAATCACACAACAGTGGAGGCCAGACGTATTCAACTTTAATAATCCGGAGCATGTTTAATCCAGACATAATTTGTCATAGTGTGCCAATTCAGGGGACTTTGGCGCAACGTCAGTTTCATCTAACATTGTTGTTTTTAATATCAATTCAACAATAAAGTATTTTTTATTTTTTATATTTGATAAAACACACTACTTTTCCTGCTCCCCGTTCCTTTATTCATATATGTTTTTAAGGCTATACCGGCATCCAATGAGTGCAGTTTCCATTCTTTTTCTGATGATGGCTCTGGACAGAACACGGGTAACTCAATCTGTTGGTTAATGTTTTGAAATTAAGGCACCTTTGGGGTGAAATAAGGTAAAGTCCTCATCAGGACACGGTCCTGAAGAAAAAGTAGATAAGGTTCAGCCGATTCAAGAGCCTCTTGGCTGTTGTTATAGCTACTAGAAAACAGACTTTAAGCGATAGATATTTCAATGTCAACGACTCCAAGGGCTCAAACGGGGGTTCACAGAGGTGATTGAGCACCACACATAAATCCCACTTAGGGACTGGATCGGCTACAGTTTGTCTGATCTTCTGGACTGCCTTTACGAATCTCTGAATGAGGGGTTCAGATGATAGTTTCTTGCCTAAGAAGGCTGATATGCAGATATTTGTACCTTAATTGTGCCTGGCTTGAGCCCTCTGTCAAAACCCTCCTGTAGGAAATCCAGTATGTTCTGGATGGATGGGGAGGAGAAAAGTTGGTGGTCTTTGCACCATCTCAGAAATGCCAACCTAATCCTGCCATAGGTTTTGTTGGTTGCAACCCCTCTAGATTGTAAGAGGGTGTTGATGACTGTCTCTGACAGTCCTGATTTTGCTAAAAGGGAGCGATCAACCTCCATGCGGTCAACTGGAGACAGTTTAGATGGGGACAATAGTGATTGCCTTGTGTCACAAGGGATGGAATCTGAGGCAGAACCCAGAAGACTTCTTTGCTCATTTACATGAGTAGGGAGAACCACAATCTTTTTGGCCAGAAAGGGCAGATGGAAATTGTCGAGACTTGTTCCTGTTTGATCTTCTGTAAGACCTTTGGGATCATCGGGATAGGCGGGAATATGTATGACAGGTGGAACTTCCATGGTATGGATAGAGCGTCTATGACCCACGGCTTGTCTGCTCTAAACAGGGAGCAAAATAGGTCCACCTTCGCATTCTGTCATGTGGCCATCAGGTCCACTTGTGGCTGACCCCAGGATTCCACTATCTGATAGTAGATTTGTTCGTTTAGAGACCATTCTCCTGGTAGCGGAAGGTCGCGGCTCAGCCTGTCTGCTATAATGTTGAGGGTCCTTTTTAGATGCACAGCTATCAGCTGTTGAGCATAAACTTCCGCCCATGATAGGAGCGGTGGCACTTCTATAAGAAGGGCTATGGATCGGGTGTCTCCCTGGTGGTTCAAGTAGGAGACTGTGGTCGCATTGTCGGAGCGAACTCTGATCTCTTTCCCCTGGACGGCTTGGTGAAAATATGTAAGGGCTCTCATGACCGCTCGCATCTCTCTGCGATTTGAAGATAGACATCTCTCGGTCGGAGACCAGGTGCCCTTCACCATTTATCCTGCCGTATGAGCTCCCCAACCTGAGCTGGACGCGTCTGTCGATATGTCGACCCACGACTGGAGGGCAAAGGATCTGCCGTTCTTTAGATGAAACCACCATCTTAGGGAGGCTCTTGTGTCTCTGGAAATAATCACTGTATTGTCCAGAGTTTTTATGTCTCGGTTACAAACCTGCAGGATTTCCTGCTGTAGAGGTCGCATGTGCCATTTCGCCCACTTGATAGCCTCGCTGGCCGATGTCATCAGACCCAGAACTTTCATCATTAGACGAATTGATACTGGTCTGATCTGACTGAGACGCCATGCGGCCTCCTGTATAGGACACCGTCTTTCTGGTGGAAAGTAGATCATCATTTGTTGAGTATTCAAGAGAAATAGCAGGAACTGTTTCTCTTGCGATGGCTGAATGTGGGTTTTTCCCCCACTGATGAGCCATCCCAATGCTTGAATCTCTGATAGCAGGATTTGTGGAGGAGTATTGAGGGCTGCCTCTGAATTGGCTTTTATCAGCCAGTCGTCCAGATAGGGTATTATGGAAATACCTTTCCTCCTGAAACTGGCTACTACTGCCACCGTGACCTTGGTGAACACGTAGGGGACCGACGATATCCGAAGGGCAGAGACGTGAATTGTAGATGTACCAACTCTCTCTGCATCCAGATGGCAATTCTCAGGACTTTCCTGTATCTTGGATGAATTTGTACGTGGAGATACGCATCTTTTAGGTCTATTGTGGCGAGAAAATCCCCTTTGTCCAGTAGAGAGAGTACCGAACGGATGGTATCCATACGGAATTTTGTTCTGCGTATATACTTGTTTAGATATCTGAGATCTATTATTGTTTTCCATTTTCCTGATTGCTTTGGAACTCAGAATACTCTTGAGTAAACTCCTGTCTGAAGTTCCGCGGTGGGATCCTTTTCTAGAATAGAACTCAATAGGAGAGACTGTTTGGTTATGGCAAATTTTGAAGTGGTAAGGAATCTGTCTGGGGGTTGCGATATGAACTCTATCTTGTAGCCATTTTTTACTATGTCTAGCACCCAAAGGTCCTTTATAGAACTTTCCCATTGGGGGTAAAAGAATGATAATCTTCCTCCTACAGGTATATCTCTGGCGTCAGAAATCCAGTTTCCTGCCAGGGGCTGGATGGTTTCTTCCCCTACCTCTCTGACGTCTGTAGCCTCTCTGGGAGCATTGTATACTGTTTGAGGAGGAATTTTCCCCTCTATTTTGTCACCCTCCTGGGCTTTGATCTCTAGACAGGCCACAAAAGGGGGCTCTCCATTTGCGTCTTCCCTGACTGAGGGAGAGATTTACCTTGTTTGTCAGATAGATTCTCCATTAGGGAATCCAATTCCGCTTCAAACAGCCTACTAGGCTGAAACTCCATTGATAAAAGCGCATTCTTAGAGTGCACATCTGCCCCCCATGGTTTTATCCAGAGGCTCTCCTGCCAGCTTATGATACGGCCATTGCACGGGCTGCAAATCTGAACTGCTGGACCATGGCGTCGCAAAGAAAATCTGAGGCTAATGAGACCTATTTAATACTTTTTAGAATGTCGTCTCATGGAACGCCATTGTCTATGTCTTCCTCCATCTGGAGGAGCCATGATCTCATATTCTTTGCGATAGTAGAAGAGGCTAATACTGTCTGCTTTAGCTGTGGCCGTTAGGTACCCTCTCCGTAAAGCGCTATCGATTCTGCGGTCCATAGGATCATGAAAATTTGAACCATCTTCACTGGGGACCACTGTACGTCTAAAGAGTCTTGCAATCACAACTTCAACTTTAGGGGGGTCCCCCCATGCCTTATCTTCTTTATCGTTAATGACGAACAATGTTTTAAAACTTTTACTTAGGCCTCATGCACATGAACGTATTTTTCTCCTCCCGTAAATACTGGCGTAAATACGGGTTCTTGGTCACACGTATTCGACCCGTATTGCACCAGTATTTATGGACCTGTGCCCGTAAATACGGATCCGGTGTCACCCGTATTCCACCCGTATTTACGGGCACGTTTTCGCTGCAAAATTACAATGCAGTAATCAGCAGCCCTTGTCCCTATCAGTGCAGGATAGAGAGAAGGGACAGCCCTTCCGCAGAGAAAGTAAAAGAAATTCATACTTACCCGGCCATTGTCTTGGTGACGCGTCCCTCTCTTGACATCCAGTCCGACCTCCATGGATGACGCGGCAGTCCATGTGACCACTGCAGCCTGTGATTCACATGGGCTGAAACGTCATCCCCGAAGGCCGGACTGGAGGAAGAAGCAGGGAATTCTCGGTAAGTAGAAACGTCTTCTTTTTTTTTTTTTACAGGTTGCTCTATATTGTGATCGGAAGTCACTGTCCAGGGTGCTGAAACAGTTACTGCCGATCTTTTAACTCTTTCAGCACCCTGGACAGTGACCATTTACTGACGTCGCCTAGTGTGTGCACCCGTAATTACTTCTATGGGCCTGCCCGTGCCGTAATTACGGCCTGAAATAGGACATGTTCTATATTTTTCAACGGCACGGGCACCTTCCTGTAAGCATACGGGGAGGTACCCGTGGCTATTAGAAGTCCATGGGCCCGTAAAAACGTGCCATAATTACGTTTGTGTGCATGGGGTCTTAGAATGGGACCTTTGTCTGGGGACTTCCATTCATTGACCATTATTTTTTTAGTGATGGAGTCAACTTTGAATGCCCTGGCTTTCTTGGGCAATCTAATTATCTTATTAGATGGTCTAAGGGAACAAGTAGGAATTGAACTCATGACTGCTGCTCTAACCACTGAGCTATGAAGCCGACACCCATCTTCCCCAATTCCATCATATTACACCCGTTCATCTGAACGGATAGATTTAAGGAGTCTTGGCATCTTTTCTATAGGGAAGAGATTTATTTCCTGGTCATTGTCACTTTCGGATGGGGAAGTGTTAACTTCATCGATGACCCTGAAACCATCCACAATGTCTGACTCCCTAGGGGATGAGACACCTTCCCCTAACGGTCTGGGTCTGTGATGGGATTGAGATGATTCTCCTGATTTTTCCTTCTCATGGGAGAAGGATTCCTTAAATTCAGAGATGGAGTCATGCACAAAATCTTTCATCCATAATAACATTTCCTTATTGGACTTGGTTTGGTCTTCTATGGGAAATTCGTTGGATCTGCAATCAGCACAGAAAAAATATTCGCTACCATCTGGCAGCGGAATATCACATACCCTGCAGGACAAATGCCTGCGTTTTCCAGCGGATTTCTTCACCGATCCTCTATCCCCAGAGCCTTGGCTCGACATCTGTGGATAGAGAATATGCAATCAGCACACTAGAAGGGTATAACGGTTCTCACCGGTTTGTTCGTGGATCCTCGTCATCTGGGAGATGGTGCTTAGAACCCAGGCAACGCTTGGCACAGCGGGTAGAGGCGGTCGGATGGATAGGCAGTAGTCAGGACAGGCAGCAGACGTCGTAACGGGTATGACAGCAATAGGTCAAGGCAGGCGGCAGACGTCGTAACGGGTATGGCAGCAATAGGTCAAGGCAGGTGGCAGACAAGGATAGTCAAGTTCAAGCAGAGGTCAGTAACAGGAAATCCAGACAAAGGCAGAAGGAACGGAAACAGGGAACTAGGGCACAGGGAACTCACGGGGAACTTGGTTGAACAAGCAGGGATGGAAGGGAGGAGGAACCTTAAATAGGAAGTTCAGGGAATTAAGGCGCGCGCTGGCCCTTTAAGGCAGGACGAGTCAGCGCGCGCGCCCTCTAGTGACAGCAGCCGCACATCGGGGATGCCGACCGCGGAAGGAGGTAATGGCTGCACTCACCTGATGCCGTCCAGGGCCAGCAGAGCGTCCAGACCGGGTAAGTGGAGCTCGGGACAAGCAGCTGATGAGGGAGGGCGCCGGAACCGGAGCGAGGCCGTGGGAACGGCGCGGCAGCCGTTACAGTACCCCCCCTTTACGCCCCCTCTTTTTAGGCTTGCCTGGAAACCTTCACTCAAAGTCCTTGATGAGAGCTGGGGCGTTGATATTCTCCACGGGCTCCCATGATTTCTCCTCAGGACCATAATCTCTCCACTAGGTACCATAATCTCCCCTTGATCGTTTGACATCCAGGATCTCTTGAATTTCAAATTTGGCATCAGCCGCTGGTACAGGATGGAAAATCGGTTAAGTATGGTGAGTTTTAGCAGAGAAATGTGGAAGGAATTAGAGATTTTTAGGGACTGAGGAAGGCGAAGTCTGAAAGTTACTGGATTAATTTGTTTAGTTATTTCATAGGGACCCAGAAACCGAGGAGCTAGCTTGTAACAAGGGGTCTTCAGACGTATGTACCGGGTGGATAGCCAGACTTTATCCCCAGGAAGGAGCTGCGGCGGTATCCTGCGTCTTTTATCCGCGTCTCTCTTAGACCTGGCTACAGCTTTGTGAATGGAGTCCTTGGCCGTCTGCCAAATCCGTAGAAAGTCGCGGTGGACCGAGTTAGCAACTGGAACCTCAGAAGGCACAGAGACTGGTAGAGGAATTCCTGGGTGCTGGCCATACACCAAGAAGAAGGGAGAAGAGCGGGTAGATTCCCCCGTATGGTTGTTTTAGGCAAATTCGGCCCATGGAAGCAGACTTGCCCAGTTGTCTTGTCTCGGAGACACAAATTTCCTGAAGAAACCTTCAAGTATTTGGTTTATCCGCTCTACTTGACCATTGGATTGGGGATGGTACGCGGAAGAGTCTAGTTTGACCTCCAGCAGTTTGCACAAGGCTCTCCAGAACTTGGATGTGAACTGAACTCCTCTGTCAGAAACAATGTGCTTAGGAAGACCATGCAGGCGAAAGATGTGTTCGACAAACAGCGTTGCCAGTCGGGAAGATGACGGAAGGCCTGAGAGAGGTACGAAGTGCGCCATCTTGGAAAAGCGATCCACCACAACCCAGATTACGGTACACCCAGCAGAACTAGGCAGATCAGTGATGAAGTCCATAGCGATGTGCGACCAGGGAGAGTCAGGCACAGGCAGGGGGTGCAAAAGGCCAGCAGGTCTTGAATGGGAGACTTTATTTTGAGAGCAAGTGGAGCAGGCAAAAACAAAGTCTTTAGTGTCTTGGGACATGGAAGGCCACCAGTACTGACGACCAATCAAATCGAGAGTCCTTTTGATGCCAGGGTGCCCAGAAACCCTGGAGGCATGACCCCAACGCAGAACACAATCCCTTTGTTTAGGGGGTACGTAGGTCTTTCCTCGGAGAATGTGTACCACTTCAGCAGGAGCAGCGATTACAATACGTTTCGGATCTATAATAAACCGAGGGCTGGGTTCTTGGTCTGTGGGGTCAAAACAGCGAGATAAGGCATCAGCCTTGGTATTCTTTCCAGCAGGTCTGTAATGAAGTTGAAAACCGAATCTGGAGAAGAATAATGTCCACCGAGCTTGATGAGAGTTTAGGCGTTGAGCAGTTTGTAAGTATAGGAGGTTTTCATGGTCTGTGTAAATGATGATGGGGTGCCGTGCACCCTCAAGCAAAAGTCTCCATTCCTCCAGGGCCAATTTAATAGCTAAAAGTTCTTTATCTCCAATTCCATAATTTTTTTCAGCGGATGTGAACGATTTGGAGAAAAAAACGCAGGCCACGAGTCTCCCTCTACAAGTCTTCTGGGACAGAATAGCTCCAACTCCCACAGAAGAAGCATCGACCTCCAGAACAAATGGTTTGGTGGAATCCGGTCTATGTAGGACTGAGGCAGAAGAGAAGGCAGCTTTGAGAGCTTGGAATGCGGCTTCGGCCTCCGCGGTCCAGTCTTTAGCATTAACCCCTTTTTTGGTCAGAGCAGAAATAGGAGCTGTCATAGAGGAGAAATGAGGAATAAACTGGCGGTAATAATTTACGAAACCCAGCAGGCGTTGGACCGCTTTAAGTCCTTGCGGACGAGGCCAGTTGAGAATTGAGGACAGCTTGGCTGGATCCATTTGAAGACCTTGGTCGGAAATGAGATACCAAAAGAAAGGTAGGCTGGTTCTCTTGAAGAGGCATTTTTCTAGCTTGGCAAACTGAGAGTTCTCTCGCATACGTTGTAACACTTGGCGCACATGCACACGATGGGTTTGAATATTGGGGGAGAAGATTAAAATGTCATCCAGGTATACCACCACACAGCTGTACAACAGATCTCGAAAAATTTCATTAACAAAGGGCTGGAAAACCGCAGGAGCATTACAAAGTCCTAAGGGCATGACAAGGTATTCAAAATGCCCGTCACGAGTATTGAAGGCGGTTTTCCATTCGTCTCCCTCGCGGATACGGATGAGATTATAGGCTCCACTAAGGTTTAGTTTGGTGAAGATCTTCGCCCCCTGTAGACGGTCAAAGAGTTCTGAGATCAATGGTAACGGGTACTTGTTCTATAACGTGATATTGTTTAATCCTCGTAATCAATACAAGGACGCAGGGAGCCGTCATTTTTTCCCACAAAGAAAAACCCTGCGCCAGCAGGAGAAGAGGACTTACGGATGAATCCTCTCTCCAGATTTTCTTGGACATACCCAGACATGGCCTCAGTCTCTGGCAAAGACAAAGGGTAGGCTCTACCTCTGGGAGGCGTGGCGTTGGGGACCAGGTCTATGGCACAGTCGTATGGCCTGTGAAGAGGCAGCGATTCAGCTTGTTGTTTGCAGAAGACATCTGAGAAGCTTTTGTATGGAGTAGGAAGTCCTGCTGAGTTAGGTTCTGCAGACTGAGGCTTAGGTGGACGAATAGATAGCAGACAATGTTGGTGACAGAAGTCACTCCAGCGGGTAATTTGACCTCCAGTCCAGTTAATAACAGGAGAGTGCTTCTGTAACCGCGGTAGACCTAGAAGCAAAGGGTTCAGAGATTTCTTTAACACATAGAAGGAGATACGTTCCTGGTGCAGTGCCCCTGTTAACAGGAGAATGGGTTTGGTGACGAGATAGATAGTTTCCTGTAGGAGCCTCCCATCTACAGAAGCAATGGACAACGGTTTGGTGAGTCTTTGCACTGGGATTTGGCAGCGATTTACCAAGGACTGGCACAGAAAATTCCCCGAGTATCCGGAATCTAGGAAGGCTTGAACGTCTAAAGTGGTTCCTGCAAAGGACAGCTCCGCTGGTATGGTCATTTTCTGAGAGGAAGGTATTCCACCTAGGGTAGCCTCTGCTACTTGCCCTAGGCGTTGGAGTTTTCCGGCATCACTGGGCAGTCTCTGAGGGAGTGCGTTTTTCCACCACAATACAGACATAAATTCAACTTGCGTCTTTTCTGGCGCTCCTCGCTCTCTCCACCTGCATGGGTTCGTCCGACCGGGAGGAAGATGAGGCCAAAAGAGGTCTTTGGAAGGTTGGTGCCAATCGTGATGTCCGATTGCCTCGAGCAGATTTCTGTTGTCTCTCACAGAAACGTATAGCTATACGATTAGCTAGAGTAATCAAGTCATCCAAGGACGGTGGAAGGTCTCGGCCCACAAGTTCATCCTTGATTCGGCCCGCAAGACCCTCCCAGAAGGTCGATACCAAAGCCTCATTATTCCACTGGAGTTCTGCAGCCAAGGTGCGGAATTGAATGGCGTATTGGCCTACAGTGAAGGTTCCTTGTCGGAGCTTAAGTAGGAAGGACGCTGCAGAAGAGGCTCGACCCGGTTCTTCAAACACCCTTTTAAACGTAGAGAGAAAGAACTGAATGCTGTACATGATTGGGTCGTTTCTCTCCCACAAGGGCGATGCCCAAGCCAGCGCTTCACCAGATGGCAGGGACAGGATATAGGCCACTTTAGCCCGGTCTGAGGAAAAATGATGTGCCATAACTTCAAAGTGGATGGTGCATTGGTTAACAAATCCCCTGAAGGTCTTGGGGTCTCCCTCATAGCGGGCAGGCGTAGGTAGGTGAAGTCCGGGACTATAGACAGGAGCTTGTTGCGGTGGTGGTGGTAGTATCGGAGGCGCCGGAGGTGCTAGTTCGTTCAAACGAGTGGACACGTTCTGCAGTAGCTGAAACAGCTGATCTTGACGGACTCTTTGTCTAGAAAGCCTCTGAGCCATATCAGCCGTGTCCGGCAGGGCTGTGTCAAGAAGATCCATGGCTTGTTCAACCTATAACAGTTCTCACCGGTTTTTTCGTGGATCCTCGTTGTCGTCTGGGAGATGGTGCTTGGAACCCAGGCAACGCTTGGCACAGCGGGTAGAGGCGGTCGGATGGATAGGCAGAAGTCAGGACAGGTGGCAGACGTCTAACGGGTATGGCAGCAATAGCTCAAGGCAGGCGGCAGACGTCGTAACGGGTATGGCAACAATAGGTCAAGGCAGGCGGCAGACAAGGATAGCCAAGTTCAAGCAGAGGTCAGTAACGGGAAATCCAGACAAAGGCAGAAGGAACGGAAACAGGGAACTAGGGCACAGGGAACTCACGGGGAACTTGGTTGAACAAGAAAGGATGGAAGGGAGGAGGAACCCTAAATAGGAAGTTCAGGGAATTAAGGCGCGCGCTGGCCCTTTAAGGCAGGACGAGTCAGCTCGCACGCCCTCTAGTGACAGCAGCCGCACATCGGGAATGGCGACCGCGGAAGGAGGTAATGGCTGCACTCACCTGACACCGTCCAGGGCCAGCAGAGCGTCCGGACCGGGTAAGTGGAGCTCGGGACGAGCAGCTGATGAGGGAGGGCGCCGGAACCGGAGCGGAGGCCGTGGGAACGGCGCGGCAGCCGTTACAAAGGGAAACACTACTTCAGCAAAAAAAGGTACTTTAAGATAGGGAGAACTGTACCTTTTAAATTGCAGTTGCAATACTAGGATCAGCCAGGACGAGCGGTCAGAGAGCTGAACGCTCCTGGCTGATTTAAATAATGCTCCCTAGTGCAGTAAATCATGAATACAATCCGGCTACAGGAAAATGGCGTCGGCGGCATAATACACGCCGGCTCATGCTCAGACGGATCCTGAATACCCAGCGTCCTGGACTCAGAAAGCCGGATACTGCTAGGTGGCCGTCTGGTAGTGGAAGTTTCACCTCCTGAACCATACAGGTAATCCTGATGTTTTTTTTTAAAAATAAGTTTACAGTCAACTCCTTTCCCTGGTCTTAGAAAGATCCCAAGACCAGGAACAAGGAGAGGACAGAAAAGCAACACACATGCATGTGTGCATAAGTGTACACAATAACAAGGAAGAAAATAGAGCATAAATCTAAATATACTTCCCAGCCCTGTCGCTTCTCGGTCGGAGACACCACCTGTCCTTTCAGGGACAGAAGAAAAAAACACGATGTGACCAGCTGTGAGGCTGGCTCTTATAGGGTAGCCAATTAATGCAAATAAATTTATAAATTGATACCACCTATCCTATATTCTAGGAGGATAGAATATCCCCATGGGTGCTGCTGCTGAGGAAACATGGTTACGGACCTCCTAAGCCCGAAAAATCTAGATCCGAGGCCTTAAACCAAGACTTTTTTTTAGGAAAATGGATCTAGTGTATACCCATTCATGGCCACCTCTCGATTCATTCTCCGCCATGATGCAGCAGCCTACTCATCATGTAGGTCAGGGGAACCCTGTTTTTTACATATGTGCGGGGTCCCCGAGACGGGACCTGCATCTACCAGACATTTATGGCATATCCTGTGTTGGGAATACTCCTTTATTCTGCAGCATTCCCACATTACGCCTCCTGAGGATTACTAAGGGAAACGCGCGTCGAGTCGCAGCACACGCTTAAAACTAATATCATCTAAGGATAAGTCAGTTATTTCATATGGATACTGTTATACATATATAAAAAACATTTAATCAGCAGATTATGTATAATGTATGAGGACATACCATTGTAATAGTGATATATTCATCCCCGAGTGTTCCTTTCTTTATATATGCAGGGACTCTGCTTTTTCATAAGTAAAACACATAGTTGGTTGTTCAGCGTTGAGTAACTTCTTAAACTTGCTAGCATTCTGACATAGACCTATACTATCACTATAAAGCTTGTCACATGTTATATAGACATTACCATACATGATTTTCTTAGTCCAGTATAATATAATAAGCGTTGCCAATTGTTGATATCATTGTTCTTTGATATATTATGTAGTAAATGTTTATTTTCATGATATGTAAACATTTAATTTTTAACATGATAATTTAATAAAGTATTTATACAATTTTAAATGATATGGTCATTATTTCTGGTTTCAAGCTCCTAATGTGTTTGGTTTTTGGTTTACTATATCTGAGGAGTATAAAGCTCCGTAACAAGGGGTATGGACTTTAAATGAGTATAAGCATTCCCACATTGCAGCTTCCCGCTTCTCTATGTTTATAAGGTGTCATGACACCATGTCTTGTCTCCAAGGCAGCCAATCCTTACCATGTGATGTGACATCATTGCCTTGTAAATAGACAGATAACCCCTTTTAGGTACATTGATAAAACCCAATTCAACAAACACAGAGAATAACAAAAAACATTGTGAGAAACAAGCACTTTATTACAAAATAATATTCTAACAACACAACGTTACACATAAGGTTTAGTGTAAGATGATGGGAGATCATTGTGCGGCTGTGTCAGGATAGGAGCGGTAGTTCATGTAAAACCTGCCCTGCGGATGATAACACAACTATAATGTTTTTTCATGTGTAAGGTAAAACCCTAATGTCGTTTTAGTCTTACTCACAATCATTATCTTACCCTTCAAAACTACACATGTATGGAGCCTATAGTGTCTGAGTCTCCAACTACAGTCACTAAAGAGACCCCATGTAATATTTATTCTTTACATCTGTTGACGTGTATTAATACTTAATCTTCATTCATACAGTATAAAAAGATAAGAAAAATTCATAAATTAAATTTGCAAACATTTTTTAACAAAAAAAAAACCCACCTCACAGATATGCCACTTCCTTATACGGCTCAAATACCTAATTCTGCCCCTTTGGCAAAAACAGCCTCCAGCAGGCGGTTTTTTTTTGGTTTTTTTTTATAAGGCCTCATTCACACTTGCACAATTTGGTCAGTATTTTGCATCAGTATTTGTAAGCCAAAACTGGGAGCGGAACATAAACAGAGAAGAGTATAATGGAAAGATCTGCATGTCTTCCATGTCTTGGACCTACTCCTAGTTTTGTCTTATAAATACTGATGTAAAATACTGTATAAAATTTGCAAATGGGTATGGGGCTTTACGGTCTACTAGTCTCTTATATGGGAGATTTTGTTTCCTACTCTTTCATGTGGAACATGCACAACCAGTTTTACATCTCCCCACAGCATCTTGATGGTAATTAGAACTAGACTTTAACTTTTCTATTCCAGAATCCTCCATTTATTTTTATTTTTTTTTGCCCATTCCATGGTGGGTTTACTGGTATTTCCATGTTCCAAAGTCTACTTTAAGCTGAACTTAAAGCTTTCTGACAGATGATCTGACATTATCATCAAACAGCTTCTGCCAATGTAGAATTCATAGTGGATTCCAGGATGATGAGCTGCCCAGGTCCTGATGCAGTTTAGCATTCTTAAACCTTAACATTTCCTCCACTATGCTCTCAAGTCATTTACAGTTTATTTCTGGTGAAATGCGATCTATAATTTATGGAAATCATGTCTTCTAGTACTGGGGACAAATAACTTTTTGATTCTTTTCCTCAGCAAACTGTTCCAGAAGTCATATTTTTTTGCCTAAGTGTTCACAAGCAAACTGTAGTCTTGCCCTGTTTTTTTTCTGAATAGCTAAGTTTTTCTACTGGTACACCCCATGTAGTTTTCATTTTTTAAATGAAAGACATCAAGAGTGTCAAAATCTGCATGTAGATCTTTAAGAAATTCCGGGATTCTCAGAAACTTCTCTCCGTATCTTGTGTTCTGCTCTCATGCTGATGTTACGGAGACAGACTGGCCTTGACCAATTGGCAGTTGTCTAATATATCCACATGTAGATGGTTTTTGGACAGTGGGATGATTGACATCTAATAGTTTTGCCATCTTCCCTTTCCTGAATCATAGACATCTATAACCTTTCTGAAGGCCTCAGAGCGCTCTGGATCTCGGCATGGTGATATCACACATTTCACTAACAGAGGGAAACCAAACATCAGGGGTTTCAATCAGACACGTTTCTCCTAGATCCTCTCTGAAGGCCTTTCACACATGCCAATATTCGGCCGGTGCAGCGAGCGACGATTAACGAGACTTCGTTGATCAGCGCTTGTTTGCTCCTGTCACATGGAGCTATGTATGGGGACGAGCGGTTGTTACTCGTCCCCATACATTATCAAGTCGACAGCATGTCTCCATTTACACAGGGAGATGTGCTGCCGACAACGATAATATTTAACTTTTTTAAAACGATACTGATCGAGTGTTTTCTTGTTTATCTGCTGATCGCTGCCCTGTTTACGCTGGGCAATTATCGGGAACGAGTATTCTATGAACGCCTGTCTTCCCGATAGTCGTCCAGTGTAAAAGGGCCTTGAGGTTGGAATCACACATTCAGTATTTTTAGCCAAAGCCAAGAGTGTATTAAAAAGAAATGGGAAATATAAATGAAGCACTTCTGGCTTTGAGGTGCAGTTTTTGATGCACTTTTTTTCCAGCTAAACTGCATGTGTGATTCCAGTTTTGGTTCAGAGATGTAGGTGGCTGTCCCAATCATCTGTATGGGGCTTTCAGAATCCATGTGCATGCTGCAGAAAAAGCCCCACTCAGATGTATGGAATGATTTTTCAATTTCTGCTACAAATCTGCCGCAAGTAAATATACCCTGAGGATAAGACCACACGAAGCAGCAGCCACAACCATACCCACATAGGTGACGAATGGACACGAGAGTTAGACAGTAAATACTGTATTAGCGCAAAAATCTTGTGGCCAAACGCCGCCGTATAAGGCTGGA